>NW_028115628.1:0-70435 GCF_964273445.1 Streptopelia decaocto | reverse complement strand
GTAAAAAAATTGCTAAAATTCCAGTTGAAATTTTTTCAAAGTCCCTTAAAAATTTTCCAATTTTTGTCCCAATTCTTCCCATTCCCATTGAAACTTTTCAAATCCCTCTCAAAATTGTTGAAATTCTCTTGAAGCTTTTAAAATTCTCTCTAGAATTTTCAAAATCCATGTCCACATGTTTACAATTTCACGTCAAAAAATGGCTAAAATTCCAGTTGAAATTTTTTCAAAGTCCCTTAAAAGTTTTCCAATTTTTGTCCCAATTCTTCCCATTCCCATTGAAACTTTTCAAATCCCTCTCAAAATTGTTGAAATTCTCTTGAAGCTTTTAAAATTCTCTCTAGAATTTTCAAAATCCATGGCCACATGTTTACAATTTCACGTCAAAAAATGGCTAAAATTCCAGTTGAAATTTTTTCAAAGTCCCTTAAAAATTTTCCAATTTTTGTCCCAATTCTTCCCATTCCCATTGAAACTTTTCAAATCCCTCTCAAAATTGTTGAAATTCTCTTGAAGCTTTTAAAATTCTCTCTAGAATTTTCAAAATCCATGTCCACATGTTTACAATTTCACGTCAAAAAATGGCTAAAATTCCAGTTGAAATTTTTTCAAAGTCCCTTAAAAGTTTTCCAATTTTTGTCCCAATTCTTCCCATTCCCATTGAAACTTTTCAAATCCCTCTCAAAATTGTTGAAATTCTGTTGAAGCTTTTAAAATTCTCTCTAGAATTTTCAAAATCCATGGCCACATGTTTACAATTTCACGTCAAAAAATGGCTAAAATTCCAGTTGAAATTTTTTCAAAGTCCCTTAAAAGTTTTCCAATTTTTGTCCCAATTCTTCCCATTCCCATTGAAACTTTTCAAATCCCTCTCAAAATTGTTGAAATTCTCTTGAAGCTTTTAAAATTCTCTCTAGAATTTTCAAAATCCATGGCCACATGTTTACAATTTCACGTCAAAAAATGGCTAAAATTCCAGTTGAAATTTTTTCAAAGTCCCTGAAAAATTTTCCAATTTTTGTCCCAATTCTTCCCATTCCCATTGAAACTTTTCAAATCCCTCTCAAAATTGTTGAAATTCTCTTGAAGCTTTTAAAATTCTCTCTAGAATTTTCAAAATCCATGGCCACATGTTTACAATTTCACATAAAAAAATGGCTAAAATTCCAGTTGAAATTTTTTCAAAGTCCCTTAAAAATTTTCCAATTTTTGTCCCAATTCTTCCCATTCCCATTGAAACTTTTCAAATCCCTCTCAAAATTGTTGAAATTCTCTTGAAGCTTTTAAAATTCTCTCTAGAATTTTCAAAATCCATGTCCACATGTTTACAATTTCACGACAAAAAATGGCTAAAATTCCAGTTGAAATTTTTTCAAAGTCCCTTAAAAATTTTCCAATTTTTGTCCCAATTCTTCCCATTCCCATTGAAACTTTTCAAATCCCTCTCAAAATTGTTGAAATTCTCTTGAAGCTTTTAAAATTCTCTCTAGAATTTTCAAAATCCATGTCCACATGTTTACAATTTCACGTCAAAAAATGGCTAAAATTCCAGTTGAAATTTTTTCAAAGTCCCTTAAAAATTTTCCAATTTTTGTCCCAATTCTTCCCATTCCCATTGAAACTTTTCAAATCCCTCTCAAAATTGTTGAAATTCTCTTGAAGCTTTTAAAATTCTCTCTAGAATTTTGAAAATCCATGGCCACATGTTTACAATTTCACATAAAAAAATGGCTAAAATTCCAGTTGAAATTTTTTCAAAGTCCCTTAAAAGTTTTCCAATTTTTGTCCCAATTCTTCCCATTCCCATTGAAACTTTTCAAATCCCTCTCAAAATTGTTGAAATTCTCTTGAAGCTTTTAAAATTCTCTCTAGAATTTTCAAAATCCATGTCCACATGTTTACAATTTCACGTCAAAAAATTGTTTACAATTTCACGTCAAAAAATTGCTAAAATTCCAGCTGAAATTTTTTCAAAGTCCCTTAAAAATTTTCCAATTTTTGTCCCAATTCTTCCCATTCCCATTGAAACTTTTCAAATCCCTCTCCAAATTGTTGAAATTCTCTTGAAGCTTTTAAAATTCTCTCTAGAATTTTCAAAATCCATGTCCACATGTTTACAATTTCACGTCAAAAAATGGCTAAAATTCCAGTTGAAATTTTTTCAAAGTCCCTTAAAAGTTTTCCAATTTTTGTCCCAATTCTTCCCATTCCCATTGAAACTTTTCAAATCCCTCTCAAAATTGTTGAAATTCTCTTGAAGCTTTTAAAATTCTCTCTAGAATTTTCAAAATCCATGGCCACATGTTTACAATTTCACGTAAAAAAATTGCTAAAATTCCAGTTGAAATTTTTTCAAAGTCCCTTAAAAGTTTTCCAATTTTTGTCCCAATTCTTCCCATTCCCATTGAAACTTTTCAAATCCCTCTCAAAATTGTTGAAATTCTCTTGAAGCTTTTAAAATTCTCTCTAGAATTTTCAAAATCCATGGCCACATGTTTACAATTTCACGTCAAAAAATGGCTAAAATTCCAGTTGAAATTTTTTCAAAGTCCCTGAAAAATTTTCCAATTTTTGTCCCAATTCTTCCCATTCCCATTGAAACTTTTCAAATCCCTCTCAAAATTGTTGAAATTCTCTTGAAGCTTTTAAAATTCTCTCTAGAATTTTCAAAATCCACTTCAACATGTTTACAATTTCACGTCAAAAAATTGCTAAAATTCCAGTTGAAATTTTTTCAAAGTCCCTGAAAATTTTCTTTTGTCCCAACTCTTCCCATTCCCATTGAAACTTTTCATTGTTGAAATTCTCTTGAAGCTTTTAAAATTCTCTCTAGAATTTTCAAAATCCATGGCCACATGTTTACAATTTCACATCAAAAAATGGCTAAAATTCCAGTTGAAATTTTTTCAAAGTCCCTGAAAAATTTTCCAATTTTTGTCCCAATTCTTCCCATTCCCATTGAAACTTTTCAAATCCCAAATTGTTGAAATTCTCTTGAAGCTTTTAAAATTCTCTCTAGAATTTTCAAAATCCATGGCCACATGTTTACAATTTCACATAAAAAAATGGCTAAAATTCCAGTTGAAATTTTTTCAAAGTCCCTTAAAAATTTTCCAATTTTTGTCCCAATTCTTCCCATTCCCATTGAAACTTTTCAAATCCCTCTCAAAATTGTTGAAATTCTCTTGAAGCTTTTAAAATTCTCTCTAGAATTTTCAAAATCCATGTCCACATGTTTACAATTTCACGACAAAAAATGGCTAAAATTCCAGTTGAAATTTTTTCAAAGTCCCTTAAAAATTTTCCAATTTTTGTCCCAATTCTTCCCATTCCCATTGAAACTTTTCAAATCCCTCTCAAAA
The DNA here is from genome assembly GCF_964273445.1 of Streptopelia decaocto. Lineage (NCBI taxonomy): Eukaryota > Metazoa > Chordata > Aves > Columbiformes > Columbidae > Streptopelia > Streptopelia decaocto. The sequence continues at coordinate 67,073 of NW_028115628.1, read as the reverse complement.
TTGTTGAAATTCTCTTGAAGCTTTTAAAATTCTCTCTAGAATTTTCAAAATCCATGTCCACATGTTTACAATTTCACGTCAAAAAATGGCTAAAATTCCAGTTGAAATTTTTTCAAAGTCCCTTAAAAATTTTCCAATTTTTGTCCCAATTCTTCCCATTCCCATTGAAACTTTTCAAATCCCTCTCAAAATTGTTGAAATTCTCTTGAAGCTTTTAAAATTCTCTCTAGAATTTTGAAAATCCATGGCCACATGTTTACAATTTCACATAAAAAAATGGCTAAAATTCCAGTTGAAATTTTTTCAAAGTCCCTTAAAAGTTTTCCAATTTTTGTCCCAATTCTTCCCATTCCCATTGAAACTTTTCAAATCCCTCTCAAAATTGTTGAAATTCTCTTGAAGCTTTTAAAATTCTCTCTAGAATTTTCAAAATCCATGGCCACATGTTTACAATTTCACGTCAAAAAATTGCTAAAATTCCAGCTGAAATTTTTTCAAAGTCCCTTAAAAATTTTCCAATTTTTGTCCCAATTCTTCCCATTCCCATTGAAACTTTTCAAATCCCTCTCCAAATTGTTGAAATTCTCTTGAAGCTTTTAAAATTCTCTCTAGAATTTTCAAAATCCATGGCCACATGTTTACAATTTCACGTCAAAAAATGGCTAAAATTCCAGTTGAAATTTTTTCAAAGTCCCTTAAAAGTTTTCCAATTTTTGTCCCAATTCTTCCCATTCCCATTGAAACTTTTCAAATCCCTCTCAAAATTGTTGAAATTCTCTTGAAGCTTTTAAAATTCTCTCTAGAATTTTCAAAATCCATGGCCACATGTTTACAATTTCACGTAAAAAATGGCTAAAATTCCAGATGAAATTTTTTCAAAGTCCCTTAAAAATTTTCCAATTTTTGTCCCAATTCTTCCCATTCCCATTGAAACTTTTCAAATCCCTCTCAAAATTGTTGAAATTCTGTTGAAGCTTTTAAAATTCTCTCTAGAATTTTCAAAATCCATGGCCACATGTTTACAATTTCACGTCAAAAAATGGCTAAAATTCCAGTTGAAATTTTTTCAAAGTCCCTTAAAAGTTTTCCAATTTTTGTCCCAATTCTTCCCATTCCCATTGAAACTTTTCAAATCCCTCTCAAAATTGTTGAAATTCTCTTGAAGCTTTTAAAATTCTCTCTAGAATTTTCAAAATCCATGGCCACATGTTTACAATTTCACGTCAAAAAATGGCTAAAATTCCAGTTGAAATTTTTTCAAAGTCCCTTAAAAATTTTCCAATTTTTGTCCCAATTCTTCCCATTCCCATTGAAACTTTTCAAATCCCTCTCAAAATTGTTGAAATTCTCTTGAAGCTTTTAAAATTCTCTCTAGAATTTTCAAAATCCATGTCCACATGTTTACAATTTCACGTCAAAAAATGGCTAAAATTCCAGTTGAAATTTTTTCAAAGTCCCTTAAAAGTTTTCCAATTTTTGTCCCAATTCTTCCCATTCCCATTGAAACTTTTCAAATCCCTCTCAAAATTGTTGAAATTCTGTTGAAGCTTTTAAAATTCTCTCTAGAATTTTCAAAATCCATGGCCACATGTTTACAATTTCACGTCAAAAAATGGCTAAAATTCCAGTTGAAATTTTTTCAAAGTCCCTTAAAAGTTTTCCAATTTTTGTCCCAATTCTTCCCATTCCCATTGAAACTTTTCAAATCCCTCTCAAAATTGTTGAAATTCTCTTGAAGCTTTTAAAATTCTCTCTAGAATTTTCAAAATCCATGGCCACATGTTTACAATTTCACATCAAAAAATGGCTAAAATTCCAGTTGAAATTTTTTCAAAGTCCCTTAAAAATTTTCCAATTTTTGTCCCAATTCTTCCCATTCCCATTGAAACTTTTCAAATCCCTCTCAAAATTGTTGAAATTCTCTTGAAGCTTTTAAAATTCTCTCTAGAATTTTCAAAATCCATGTCCACATGTTTACAATTTCACGTCAAAAAATGGCTAAAATTCCAGTTGAAATTTTTTCAAAGTCCCTGAAAAATTTTCCAATTTTTGTCCCAATTCTTCCCATTCCCATTGAAACTTTTCAAATCCCTCTCCAAATTGTTGAAATTCTCTTGAAGCTTTTAAAATTCTCTCTAGAATTTTCAAAATCCATGGCCACATGTTTACAATTTCACATAAAAAAATGGCTAAAATTCCAGTTGAAATTTTTTCAAAGTCCCTTAAAAATTTTCCAATTTTTGTCCCAATTCTTCCCATTCCCATTGAAACTTTTCAAATCCCTCTCAAAATTGTTGAAATTCTGTTGAAGCTTTTAAAATTCTCTCTAGAATTTTCAAAATCCATGGCCACATGTTTACAATTTCACGACAAAAAATTGCTAAAATTCCAGTTGAAATTTTTTCAAAGTCCCTTAAAAATTTTCCAATTTTTGTCCCAACTCTTCCCATTCCCATTGAAACTTTTCAAATCCCTCTCAAAATTGTTGAAATTCTCTTGAAGCTTTTAAAATTCTCTCTAGAATTTTCAAAATCCATGGCCACATGTTTACAATTTCACGTCAAAAAATGGCTAAAATTCCAGTTGAAATTTTTTCAAAGTCCCTGAAAAATTTTCCAATTTTTGTCCCAATTCTTCCCATTCCCATTGAAACTTTTCAAATCCCTCTCCAAATTGTTGAAATTCTCTTGAAGCTTTTAAAATTCTCTCTAGAATTTTCAAAATCCATGGCCACATGTTTACAATTTCACGTAAAAAAATTGCTAAAATTCCAGTTGAAATTTTTTCAAAGTCCCTTAAAAGTTTTCCAATTTTTGTCCCAATTCTTCCCATTCCCATTGAAACTTTTCAAATCCCTCTCAAAATTGTTGAAATTCTCTTGAAGCTTTTAAAATTCTCTCTAGAATTTTCAAAATCCATGGCCACATGTTTACAATTTCACGTCAAAAATGGCTAAAATTCCAGTTGAAATTTTTTCAAAGTCCCTGAAAAATTTTCCAATTTTTGTCCCAATTCTTCCCATTCCCATTGAAACTTTTCAAATCCCTCTCAAAATTGTTGAAATTCTCTTGAAGCTTTTAAAATTCTCTCTAGAATTTTCAAAATCCACTTCAACATGTTTACAATTTCACGTCAAAAAATTGCTAAAATTCCAGTTGAAATTTTTTCAAAGTCCCTTAAAAATTTTCCAATTTTTGTCCCAACTCTTCCCATTCCCATTGAAACTTTTCAAATCCCTCTCAAAATTGTTGAAATTCTCTTGAAGCTTTTAAAATTCTCTCTAGAATTTTCAAAATCCATGGCCACATGTTTACAATTTCACATCAAAAAATGGCTAAAATTCCAGTTGAAATTTTTTCAAAGTCCCTGAAAAATTTTCCAATTTTTGTCCCAATTCTTCCCATTCCCATTGAAACTTTTCAAATCCCTCTCCAAATTGTTGAAATTCTCTTGAAGCTTTTAAAATTCTCTCTAGAATTTTCAAAATCCATGGCCACATGTTTACAATTTCACATAAAAAAATGGCTAAAATTCCAGTTGAAATTTTTTCAAAGTCCCTTAAAAATTTTCCAATTTTTGTCCCAATTCTTCCCATTCCCATTGAAACTTTTCAAATCCCTCTCAAAATTGTTGAAATTCTCTTGAAGCTTTTAAAATTCTCTCTAGAATTTTCAAAATCCATGTCCACATGTTTACAATTTCACATAAAAAAATGGCTAAAATTCCAGTTGAAATTTTTTCAAAGTCCCTTAAAAATTTTCCAATTTTTGTCCCAATTCTTCCCATTCCCATTGAAACTTTTCAAATCCCTCTCAAAATTGTTGAAATTCTCTTGAAGCTTTTAAAATTCTCTCTAGAATTTTCAAAATCCATGTCCACATGTTTACAATTTCACGTCAAAAAATGGCTAAAATTCCAGTTGAAATTTTTTCAAAGTCCCTTAAAAATTTTCCAATTTTTGTCCCAATTCTTCCCATTCCCATTGAAACTTTTCAAATCCCTCTCAAAATTGTTGAAATTCTCTTGAAGCTTTTAAAATTCTCTCTAGAATTTTGAAAATCCATGGCCACATGTTTACAATTTCACATAAAAAAATGGCTAAAATTCCAGTTGAAATTTTTTCAAAGTCCCTTAAAAGTTTTCCAATTTTTGTCCCAATTCTTCCCATTCCCATTGAAACTTTTCAAATCCCTCTCAAAATTGTTGAAATTCTCTTGAAGCTTTTAAAATTCTCTCTAGAATTTTCAAAATCCATGGCCACATGTTTACAATTTCACGTCAAAAAATTGCTAAAATTCCAGCTGAAATTTTTTCAAAGTCCCTTAAAAATTTTCCAATTTTTGTCCCAATTCTTCCCATTCCCATTGAAACTTTTCAAATCCCTCTCCAAATTGTTGAAATTCTCTTGAAGCTTTTAAAATTCTCTCTAGAATTTTCAAAATCCATGGCCACATGTTTACAATTTCACGTCAAAAAATGGCTAAAATTCCAGTTGAAATTTTTTCAAAGTCCCTTAAAAGTTTTCCAATTTTTGTCCCAATTCTTCCCATTCCCATTGAAACTTTTCAAATCCCTCTCAAAATTGTTGAAATTCTCTTGAAGCTTTTAAAATTCTCTCTAGAATTTTCAAAATCCATGGCCACATGTTTACAATTTCACGTAAAAAAATGGCTAAAATTCCAGATGAAATTTTTTCAAAGTCCCTTAAAAATTTTCCAATTTTTGTCCCAATTCTTCCCATTCCCATTGAAACTTTTCAAATCCCTCTCAAAATTGTTGAAATTCTGTTGAAGCTTTTAAAATTCTCTCTAGAATTTTCAAAATCCATGGCCACATGTTTACAATTTCACGTCAAAAAATGGCTAAAATTCCAGTTGAAATTTTTTCAAAGTCCCTTAAAAGTTTTCCAATTTTTGTCCCAATTCTTCCCATTCCCATTGAAACTTTTCAAATCCCTCTCAAAATTGTTGAAATTCTCTTGAAGCTTTTAAAATTCTCTCTAGAATTTTCAAAATCCATGGCCACATGTTTACAATTTCACGTCAAAAAATGGCTAAAATTCCAGTTGAAATTTTTTCAAAGTCCCTTAAAAATTTTCCAATTTTTGTCCCAATTCTTCCCATTCCCATTGAAACTTTTCAAATCCCTCTCAAAATTGTTGAAATTCTCTTGAAGCTTTTAAAATTCTCTCTAGAATTTTCAAAATCCATGTCCACATGTTTACAATTTCACGTCAAAAAATGGCTAAAATTCCAGTTGAAATTTTTTCAAAGTCCCTTAAAAGTTTTCCAATTTTTGTCCCAATTCTTCCCATTCCCATTGAAACTTTTCAAATCCCTCTCAAAATTGTTGAAATTCTGTTGAAGCTTTTAAAATTCTCTCTAGAATTTTCAAAATCCATGGCCACATGTTTACAATTTCACGTCAAAAAATGGCTAAAATTCCAGTTGAAATTTTTTCAAAGTCCCTTAAAAGTTTTCCAATTTTTGTCCCAATTCTTCCCATTCCCATTGAAACTTTTCAAATCCCTCTCAAAATTGTTGAAATTCTCTTGAAGCTTTTAAAATTCTCTCTAGAATTTTCAAAATCCATGGCCACATGTTTACAATTTCACATCAAAAAATGGCTAAAATTCCAGTTGAAATTTTTTCAAAGTCCCTTAAAAATTTTCCAATTTTTGTCCCAATTCTTCCCATTCCCATTGAAACTTTTCAAATCCCTCTCAAAATTGTTGAAATTCTCTTGAAGCTTTTAAAATTCTCTCTAGAATTTTCAAAATCCATGTCCACATGTTTACAATTTCACGTCAAAAATGGCTAAAATTCCAGTTGAAATTTTTTCAAAGTCCCTGAAAAATTTTCCAATTTTTGTCCCAATTCTTCCCATTCCCATTGAAACTTTTCAAATCCCTCTCCAAATTGTTGAAATTCTCTTGAAGCTTTTAAAATTCTCTCTAGAATTTTCAAAATCCATGGCCACATGTTTACAATTTCACATAAAAAAATGGCTAAAATTCCAGTTGAAATTTTTTCAAAGTCCCTTAAAAATTTTCCAATTTTTGTCCCAATTCTTCCCATTCCCATTGAAACTTTTCAAATCCCTCTCAAAATTGTTGAAATTCTGTTGAAGCTTTTAAAATTCTCTCTAGAATTTTCAAAATCCATGGCCACATGTTTACAATTTCACGACAAAAAATTGCTAAAATTCCAGTTGAAATTTTTTCAAAGTCCCTTAAAAATTTTCCAATTTTTGTCCCAACTCTTCCCATTCCCATTGAAACTTTTCAAATCCCTCTCAAAATTGTTGAAATTCTCTTGAAGCTTTTAAAATTCTCTCTAGAATTTTCAAAATCCATGGCCACATGTTTACAATTTCACGTCAAAAAATGGCTAAAATTCCAGTTGAAATTTTTTCAAAGTCCCTGAAAAATTTTCCAATTTTTGTCCCAATTCTTCCCATTCCCATTGAAACTTTTCAAATCCCTCTCCAAATTGTTGAAATTCTCTTGAAGCTTTTAAAATTCTCTCTAGAATTTTCAAAATCCATGGCCACATGTTTACAATTTCACATAAAAAAATGGCTAAAATTCCAGTTGAAATTTTTTCAAAGTCCCTTAAAAGTTTTCGAATTTTTGTCCCAATTCTTCCCATTCCCATTGAAACTTTTCAAATCCCTCTCAAAATTGTTGAAATTCTCTTGAAGCTTTTAAAATTCTCTCTAGAATTTTCAAAATCCATGTCCACATGTTTACAATTTCACGACAAAAAATGGCTAAAATTCCAGTTGAAATTTTTTCAAAGTCCCTTAAAAATTTTCCAATTTTTGTCCCAATTCTTCCCATTCCCATTGAAACTTTTCAAATCCCTCTCAAAATTGTTGAAATTCTCTTGAAGCTTTTAAAATTCTCTCTAGAATTTTCAAAATCCATGTCCACATGTTTACAATTTCACGTCAAAAAATGGCTAAAATTCCAGTTGAAATTTTTTCAAAGTCCCTTAAAAATTTTCCAATTTTTGTCCCAATTCTTCCCATTCCCATTGAAACTTTTCAAATCCCTCTCAAAATTGTTGAAATTCTCTTGAAGCTTTTAAAATTCTCTCTAGAATTTTGAAAATCCATGGCCACATGTTTACAATTTCACATAAAAAAATGGCTAAAATTCCAGTTGAAATTTTTTCAAAGTCCCTTAAAAGTTTTCCAATTTTTGTCCCAATTCTTCCCATTCCCATTGAAACTTTTCAAATCCCTCTCAAAATTGTTGAAATTCTCTTGAAGCTTTTAAAATTCTCTCTAGAATTTTCAAAATCCATGTCCACATGTTTACAATTTCACGTCAAAAAATTGCTAAAATTCCAGCTGAAATTTTTTCAAAGTCCCTTAAAAATTTTCCAATTTTTGTCCCAATTCTTCCCATTCCCATTGAAACTTTTCAAATCCCTCTCAAAATTGTTGAAATTCTGTTGAAGCTTTTAAAATTCTCTCTAGAATTTTCAAAATCTACTTCAACATGTTTACAATTTCACGTCGAAAAATTGCTAAAATTCCAGTTGAAATTTTTTCAAAGTCCCTTAAAAATTTTCCAATTTTTGTCCCAATTCTTCCCATTCCCATTGAAACTTTTCAAATCCCTCTCAAAATTGTTGAAATTCTCTTGAAGCTTTTAAAATTCTCTCTAGAATTTTCAAAATCCATGTCCACATGTTTACAATTTCACGTAAAAAATGGCTAAAATTCCAGTTGAAATTTTTTCAAAGTCCCTTAAAAGTTTTCCAATTTTTGTCCCAATTCTTCCCATTCCCATTGAAACTTTTCAAATCCCTCTCAAAATTGTTGAAATTCTGTTGAAGCTTTTAAAATTCTCTCTAGAATTTTCAAAATCCATGGCCACATGTTTACAATTTCACGTCAAAAAATGGCTAAAATTCCAGTTGAAATTTTTTCAAAGTCCTTAAAAATTTTCCAATTTTTGTCCCAATTCTTCCCATTCCCATTGAAACTTTTCAAATCCCTCTCAAAATTGTTGAAATTCTCTTGAAGCTTTTAAAATTCTCTCTAGAATTTTCAAAATCCATGTCCACATGTTTACAATTTCACGACAAAAAATGGCTAAAATTCCAGTTGAAATTTTTTCAAAGTCCCTTAAAAATTTTCCAATTTTTGTCCCAATTCTTCCCATTCCCATTGAAACTTTTCAAATCCCTCTCAAAATTGTTGAAATTCTCTTGAAGCTTTTAAAATTCTCTCCAGAATTTTCAAAATCCATGTCCACATGTTTACAAGTTCACGACAAAAAATGGCTAAAATTCCAGTTGAAATTTTTTCAAAGTCCCTTAAAAATTTTCCAATTTTTGTCCCAATTCTTCCCATTCCCATTGAAACTTTTCAAATCCCTCTCAAAATTGTTGAAATTCTGTTAAGCTTTTAAAATTCTCTCTAGAATTTTCAAAATCCATGGCCACATGTTTACAATTTCACGTCAAAAAATGGCTAAAATTCCAGTTGAAATTTTTTCAAAGTCCCTTAAAAGTTTTCCAATTTTTGTCCCAATTCTTCCCATTCCCATTGAAACTTTTCAAATCCCTCTCAAAATTGTTGAAATTCTGTTGAAGCTTTTAAAATTCTCTCTAGAATTTTCAAAATCCATGTCCACATGTTTACAATTTCACGTCAAAAAATGGCTAAAATTCCAGCTGAAATTTTTTCAAAGTCCCTTAAAAGTTTTCCAATTTTTGTCCCAATTCTTCCCATTCCCATTGAAACTTTTCAAATCCCTCTCAGAATTGTTGAAATTCTGTTGAAGCTTTTAAAATTCTCTCTAGAATTTTCAAAATCCATGTCCACATGTTTACAATTTCACGTAAAAAAATTGCTAAAATTCCAGTTGAAATTTTTTCAAAGTCCCTTAAAAATTTTCCAATTTTTGTCCCAATTCTTCCCATTCCCATTGAAACTTTTCAAATCCCTCTCAAAATTGTTGAAATTCTCTTGAAGCTTTTAAAATTCTCTCTAGAATTTTCAAAATCCATGGCCACGTGTTTACAATTTCACGTCAAAAAATGGCTAAAATTCCAGTTGAAATTTTTTCAAAGTCCCTTAAAAGTTTTCCAATTTTTGTCCCAATTCTTCCCATTCCCATTGAAACTTTTCAAATCCCTCTCAAAATTGTTGAAATTCTCTTGAAGCTTTTAAAATTCTCTCTAGAATTTTCAAAATCCATGGCCACATGTTTACAATTTCACGTCAAAAAATGGCTAAAATTCCAGTTGAAATTTTTTCAAAGTCCCTTAAAAGTTTTCCAATTTTTGTCCCAATTCTTCCCATTCCCATTGAAACTTTTCAAATCCCTCTCAAAATTGTTGAAATTCTCTTGAAGCTTTTAAAATTCTCTCTAGAATTTTCAAAATCCATGGCCACATGTTTACAATTTCACGTCAAAAAATGGCTAAAATTCCAGTTGAAATTTTTTCAAAGTCCCTTAAAAGTTTTCCAATTTTTGTCCCAATTCTTCCCATTCCCATTGAACCTTTTCAAATCCCTCTCAAAATTGTTGAAATTCTGTTGAAGCTTTTAAAATTCTCTCTAGAATTTTCAAAATCCATGTCCACATGTTTACAATTTCACGTCAAAAAATGGCTAAAATTCCAGCTGAAATTTTTTCAAAGTCCCTTAAAAGTTTTCCAATTTTTGTCCCAATTCTTCCCATTCCCATTGAAACTTTTCAAATCCCTCGCAGAATTGTTGAAATTCTGTTGAAGCTTTTAAGATTCTCTCTAGAATTTTCAAAATCCATGTCCACATGTTTACAATTTCACGTAAAAAAATTGCTAAAATTCCAGTTGAAATTTTTTCAAAGTCCCTTAAAAATTTTCCAATTTTTGTCCCAATTCTTCCCATTCCCATTGAAACTTTTCAAATCCCTCTCAAAATTGTTGAAATTCTCTTGAAGCTTTTAAAATTCTCTCTAGAATTTTCAAAATCCATGTCCACATGTTTACAATTTCACGTCAAAAAATGGCTAAAATTCCAGTTGAAATTTTTTCAAAGTCCCTTAAAAGTTTTCCAATTTTTGTCCCAATTCTTCCCATTCCCATTGAAACTTTTCAAATCCCTCTCAAAATTGTTGAAATTCTCTTGAAGCTTTTAAAATTCTCTCTAGAATTTTCAAAATCCATGGCCACATGTTTACAATTTCACGTCAAAAAATGGCTAAAATTCCAGTTGAAATTTTTTCAAAGTCCCTTAAAAATTTTCCAATTTTTGTCCCAATTCTTCCCATTCCCATTGAAACTTTTCAAATCCCTCTCAAAATTGTTGAAATTCTCTTGAAGCTTTTAAAATTCTCTCTAGAATTTTCAAAATCCATGGCCACATGTTTACAATTTCACGTCAAAAAATGGCTAAAATTCCAGTTGAAATTTTTTCAAAGTCCCTTAAAAGTTTTCCAATTTTTGTCCCAATTCTTCCCATTCCCATTGAAGCTTTTCAAATCCCTCTCAATATTGTTGAAATTCTGTTGAAGCTTTTAAAATTCTCTCTAGAATTTTCAAAATCCATGGCCACATGTTTACAATTTCACGTCAAAAAATGGCTAAAATTCCAGTTGAAATTTTTTCAAAGTCCCTGAAAAATTTTCCAATTTTTGTCCCAATTCTTCCCATTCCCATTGAAACTTTTCAAATCCCTCTCAAAATTGTTGAAATTCTGTTGAAGCTTTTAAAATTCTCTCTAGAATTTTCAAAATCCACTTCAACATGTTTACAATTTCACGTCAAAAAATTGCTAAAATTCCAGTTGAAATTTTTTCAAAGTCCCTTAAAAATTTTCCAATTTTTGTCCCAACTCTTCCCATTCCCATTGAAACTTTTCAAATCCCTCTCAAAATTGTTGAAATTCTGTTGAAGCTTTTAAAATTCTCTCTAGAATTTTCAAAATCCATGGCCACATGTTTACAATTTCACATAAAAAAATGGCTAAAATTCCAGTTGAAATTTTTTCAAAGTCCCTTAAAAATTTTCCAATTTTTGTCCCAATTCTTCCCATTCCCATTGAAACTTTTCAAATCCCTCTCAAAATTGTTGAAATTCTCTTGAAGCTTTTAAAATTCTCTCTAGAATTTTCAAAATCCATGTCCACATGTTTACAATTTCACGACAAAAAATGGCTAAAATTCCAGTTGAAATTTTTTCAAAGTCCCTTAAAAATTTTCCAATTTTTGTCCCAATTCTTCCCATTCCCATTGAAACTTTTCAAATCCCTCTCAAAATTGTTGAAATTCTCTTGAAGCTTTTAAAATTCTCTCTAGAATTTTCAAAATCCATGTCCACATGTTTACAATTTCACGTCAAAAAATGGCTAAAATTCCAGTTGAAATTTTTTCAAAGTCCCTTAAAAGTTTTCCAATTTTTGTCCCAATTCTTCCCATTCCCATTGAAACTTTTCAAATCCCTCTCAAAATTGTTGAAATTCTCTTGAAGCTTTTAAAATTCTCTCTAGAATTTTCAAAATCCATGGCCACATGTTTACAATTTCACGTAACAAAATGGCTAAAATTCCAGTTGAAATTTTTTCAAAGTCCCTTAAAAATTTTCCAATTTTTGTCCCAATTCTTCCCATTCCCATTGAAACTTTTCAAATCCCTCTCAAAATTGTTGAAATTCTGTTGAAGCTTTTAAAATTCTCTCTAGAATTTTCAAAATCCATGTCCACATGTTTACAATTTCACGTAAAAAAATGGCTAAAATTCCAGTTGAAATTTTTTCAAAGTCCCTTAAAAGTTTTCCAATTTTTGTCCCAATTCTTCCCATTCCCATTGAAACTTTTCAAATCCCTCTCAAAATTGTTGAAATTCTCTTGAAGCTTTTAAAATTCTCTCTAGAATTTTCAAAATCCATGGCCACATGTTTACAATTTCACATAAAAAAATGGCTAAAATTCCAGTTGAAATTTTTTCAAAGTCCCTTAAAAATTTTCCAATTTTTGTCCCAATTCTTCCCATTCCCATTGAAACTTTTCAAATCCCTCTCAAAATTGTTGAAATTCTGTTGAAGCTTTTAAAATTCTCTCTAGAATTTTCAAAATCCATGGCCACATGTTTACAATTTCACGTCAAAAAATGGCTAAAATTCCAGTTGAAATTTTTTCAAAGTCCCTTAAAAGTTTTCCAATTTTTGTCCCAATTCTTCCCATTCCCATTGAAACTTTTCAAATCCCTCTCAAAATTGTTGAAATTCTCTTGAAGCTTTTAAAATTCTCTCTAGAATTTTCAAAATCCATGTCCACATGTTTACAATTTCACGTCAAAAAATGGCTAAAATTCCAGTTGAAATTTTTTCAAAGTCCCTTAAAAATTTTCCAATTTTTGTCCCAATTCTTCCCATTCCCATTGAAACTTTTCAAATCCCTCTCAAAATTGTTGAAATTCTGTTGAAGCTTTTAAAATTCTCTCTAGAATTTTCAAAATCCATGGCCACATGTTTACAATTTCACGTCAAAAAATGGCTAAAATTCCAGTTGAAATTTTTTCAAAGTCCCTTAAAAATTTTCCAATTTTTGTCCCAATTCTTCCCATTCCCATTGAAACTTTTCAAATCCCTCTCAAAATTGTTGAAATTCTCTTGAAGCTTTTAAAATTCTCTCTAGAATTTTCAAAATCCATGTCCACATGTTTACAATTTCACGTCAAAAAATGGCTAAAATTCCAGTTGAAATTTTTTCAAAGTCCCTTAAAAGTTTTCCAATTTTTGTCCCAATTCTTCCCATTCCCATTGAAACTTTTCAAATCCCTCTCAAAATTGTTGAAATTCTCTTGAAGCTTTTAAAATTCTCTCTAGAATTTTCAAAATCCATGGCCACATGTTTACAATTTCACGTCAAAAAATGGCTAAAATTCCAGTTGAAATTTTTTCCAAGTCCCTTAAAAGTTTTCCAATTTTTGTCCCAATTCTTCCCATTCCCATTGAAACTTTTCAAATCCCTCTCAAAATTGTTGAAATTCTCTTGAAGCTTTTAAAATTCTCTCTAGAATTTTCAAAATCCACTTCAACATGTTTACAATTTCACGTCAAAAAATGGCTAAAATTCCAGTTGAAATTTTTTCAAAGTCCCTTAAAAATTTTCCAATTTTTGTCCCAATTCTTCCCATTCCCATTGAAACTTTTCAAATCCCTCTCAAAATTGTTGAAATTCTCTTGAAGCTTTTAAAATTCTCTCTAGAATTTTCAAAATCCATGTCCACATGTTTACAATTTCACGTCAAAAAATGGCTAAAATTCCAGTTGAAATTTTTTCAAAGTCCCTGAAAAATTTTCCAATTTTTGTCCCAATTCTTCCCATTCCCATTGAAACTTTTCAAATCCCTCTCAAAATTGTTGAAATTCTCTTGAAGCTTTTAAAATTCTCTCTAGAATTTTCAAAATCCACTTCAACATGTTTACAATTTCACGTCAAAAAATTGCTAAAATTCCAGTTGAAATTTTTTCAAAGTCCCTTAAAAATTTTCCAATTTTTGTCCCAACTCTTCCCATTCCCATTGAAACTTTTCAAATCCCTCTCAAAATTGTTGAAATTCTCTTGAAGCTTTTAAAATTCTCTCTAGAATTTTCAAAATCCATGGCCACATGTTTACAATTTCACGTCAAAAAATGGCTAAAATTCCAGTTGAAATTTTTTCAAAGTCCCTGAAAAATTTTCCAATTTTTGTCCCAATTCTTCCCATTCCCATTGAAACTTTTCAAATCCCTCTCCAAATTGTTGAAATTCTCTTGAAGCTTTTAAAATTCTCTCTAGAATTTTCAAAATCCATGGCCACATGTTTACAATTTCACATAAAAAAATGGCTAAAATTCCAGTTGAAATTTTTTCAAAGTCCCTTAAAAGTTTTCCAATTTTTGTCCCAATTCTTCCCATTCCCATTGAAACTTTTCAAATCCCTCTCAAAATTGTTGAAATTCTGTTGAAGCTTTTAAAATTCTCTCTAGAATTTTCAAAATCCATGTCCACATGTTTACAATTTCACGACAAAAAATGGCTAAAATTCCAGTTGAAATTTTTTCAAAGTCCCTTAAAAATTTTCCAATTTTTGTCCCAATTCTTCCCATTCCCATTGAAACTTTTCAAATCCCTCTCAAAATTGTTGAAATTCTCTTGAAGCTTTTAAAATTCTCTCTAGAATTTTCAAAATCCATGGCCACATGTTTACAATTTCACGTCAAAAAATGGCTAAAATTCCAGTTGAAATTTTTTCAAAGTCCCTTAAAAATTTTCCAATTTTTGTCCCAATTCTTCCCATTCCCATTGAAACTTTTCAAATCCCTCTCAAAATTGTTGAAATTCTCTTGAAGCTTTTAAAATTCTCTCTAGAATTTTGAAAATCCATGGCCACATGTTTACAATTTCACATAAAAAAATGGCTAAAATTCCAGTTGAAATTTTTTCAAAGTCCCTTAAAAATTTTCCAATTTTTGTCCCAATTCTTCCCATTCCCATTGAAACTTTTCAAATCCCTCTCAAAATTGTTGAAATTCTCTTGAAGCTTTTAAAATTCTCTCTAGAATTTTCAAAATCCATGTCCACATGTTTACAATTTCACGTAAAAAAATGGCTAAAATTCCAATTGAAATTTTTTCTAAGTCCCTTAAAAGTTTTCCAATTTTTGTCCCAATTCTTCCCATTCCCATTGAAACTTTTCAAATCCCTCTCAAAATTGTTGAAATTCTGTTGAAGCTTTTAAAATTCTCTCTAGAATTTTCAAAATCCATGTCCACATGTTTACAATTTCACGTCAAAAAATTGCTAAAATTCCAGTTGAAATTTTTTCAAAGTCCCTTCAAAATTTTCCAATTTTTGTCCCAATTCTTCCCATTCCCATTGAAACTTTTCAAATCCCTCTCCAAATTGTTGAAATTCTCTTGAAGCTTTTAAAATTCTCTCTAGAATTTTCAAAATCCATGTCCACATGTTTACAATTTCACATAAAAAAATGGCTAAAATTCCAGTTGAAATTTTTTCAAAGTCCCTTAAAAGTTTTCCAATTTTTGTCCCAATTCTTCCCATTCCCATTGAAACTTTTCAAATCCCTCTCAAAATTGTTGAAATTCTGTTGAAGCTTTTAAAATTCTCTCTAGAATTTTCAAAATCCATGTCCACATGTTTACAATTTCACGACAAAAAATGGCTAAAATTCCAGTTGAAATTTTTTCAAAGTCCCTTAAAAATTTTCCAATTTTTGTCCCAATTCTTCCCATTCCCATTGAAACTTTTCAAATCCCTCTCAAAATTGTTGAAATTCTCTTGAAGCTTTTAAAATTCTCTCTAGAATTTTCAAAATCCATGGCCACATGTTTACAATTTCACGTCAAAAAATGGCTAAAATTCCAGTTGAAATTTTTTCAAAGTCCCTTAAAAATTTTCCAATTTTTGTCCCAATTCTTCCCATTCCCATTGAAACTTTTCAAATCCCTCTCCAAATTGTTGAAATTCTCTTGAAGCTTTTAAAATTCTCTCTAGAATTTTGAAAATCCATGGCCACATGTTTACAATTTCACATAAAAAAATGGCTAAAATTCCAGTTGAAATTTTTTCAAAGTCCCTTAAAAATTTTCCAATTTTTGTCCCAATTCTTCCCATTCCCATTGAAACTTTTCAAATCCCTCTCAAAATTGTTGAAATTCTCTTGAAGCTTTTAAAATTCTCTCTAGAATTTTCAAAATCCATGTCCACATGTTTACAATTTCACGTCAAAAAATTGCTAAAATTCCAGTTGAAATTTTTTCAAAGTCCCTTAAAAGTTTTCCAATTTTTGTCCCAATTCTTCCCATTCCCATTGAAACTTTTCAAATCCCTCTCAAAATTGTTGAAATTCTCTTGAAGCTTTTAAAATTCTCTCTAGAATTTTCAAAATCCATGGCCACATGTTTACAATTTCACGTAAAAAAATTGCTAAAATTCCAGTTGAAATTTTTTCAAAGTCCCTTAAAAATTTTCCAATTTTTGTCCCAATTCTTCCCATTCCCATTGAAACTTTTCAAATCCCTCTCAAAATTGTTGAAATTCTCTTGAAGCTTTTAAAATTCTCTCTAGAATTTTCAAAATCCATGTCCACATGTTTACAATTTCACGTCAAAAAATGGCTAAAATTCCAGTTGAAATTTTTTCAAAGTCCCTGAAAAATTTTCCAATTTTTGTCCCAATTCTTCCCATTCCCATTGAAACTTTTCAAATCCCTCTCAAAATTGTTGAAATTCTCTTGAAGCTTTTAAAATTCTCTCTAGAATTTTGAAAATCCATGGCCACATGTTTACAATTTCACATAAAAAAATGGCTAAAATTCCAGTTGAAATTTTTTCAAAGTCCCTTAAAAATTTTCCAATTTTTGTCCCAATTCTTCCCATTCCCATTGAAACTTTTCAAATCCCTCTCAAAATTGTTGAAATTCTCTTGAAGCTTTTAAAATTCTCTCTAGAATTTTCAAAATCCATGGCCACATGTTTACAATTTCACGTAAAAAAATGGCTAAAATTCCAATTGAAATTTTTTCTAAGTCCCTTAAAAGTTTTCCAATTTTTGTCCCAATTCTTCCCATTCCCATTGAAACTTTTCAAATCCCTCTCAAAATTGTTGAAATTCTCTTGAAGCTTTTAAAATTCTCTCTAGAATTTTCAAAATCCATGTCCACATGTTTACAATTTCACGTCAAAAAATGGCTAAAATTCCAGTTGAAATTTTTTCAAAGTCCCTTAAAAGTTTTCCAATTTTTGTCCCAATTCTTCCCATTCCCATTGAAACTTTTCAAATCCCTCTCAAAATTGTTGAAATTCTCTTGAAGCTTTTAAAATTCTCTCTAGAATTTTCAAAATCCATGGCCACATGTTTACAATTTCACTTAAAAAAATTGCTAAAATTCCAGTTGAAATTTTTTCAAAGTCCCTTAAAAATTTTCCAATTTTTGTCCCAATTCTTCCCATTCCCATTGAAACTTTTCAAATCCCTCTCAAAATTGTTGAAATTCTCTTGAAGCTTTTAAAATTCTCTCTAGAATTTTCAAAATCCATGTCCACATGTTTACAATTTCACGTCAAAAAATGGCTAAAATTCCAGTTGAAATTTTTTCAAAGTCCCTGAAAAATTTTCCAATTTTTGTCCCAATTCTTCCCATTCCCATTGAAACTTTTCAAATCCCTCTCCAAATTGTTGAAATTCTCTTGAAGCTTTTAAAATTCTCTCTAGAATTTTCAAAATCCATGGCCACATGTTTACAATTTCACATAAAAAAATGGCTAAAATTCCAGTTGAAATTTTTTCAAAGTCCCTTAAAAATTTTCCAATTTTTGTCCCAATTCTTCCCATTCCCATTGAAACTTTTCAAATCCCTCTCAAAATTGTTGAAATTCTGTTGAAGCTTTTAAAATTCTCTCTAGAATTTTCAAAATCCATGGCCACATGTTTACAAGTTCACGACAAAAAATGGCTAAAATTCCAGTTGAAATTTTTTCAAAGTCCCTTAAACATTTTCCAATTTTTGTCCCAATTCTTCCCATTCCCATTGAAACTTTTCAAATCCCTCTCAAAATTGTTGAAATTCTCTTGAAGCTTTTAAAATTCTCTCTAGAATTTTCAAAATCCACTTCAACATGTTTACAATTTCACGTCAAAAAATGGCTAAAATTCCAGTTGAAATTTTTTCAAAGTCCCTTAAAAGTTTTCCAATTTTTGTCCCAATTCTTCCCATTCCCATTGAAACTTTTCAAATCCCTCTCAAAATTGTTGAAATTCTCTTGAAGCTTTTAAAATTCTCTCTAGAATTTTCAAAATCCATGGCCACATGTTTACAATTTCACGACAAAAAATGGCTAAAATTCCAGTTGAAATTTTTTCAAAGTCCCTTAAAAATTTTCCAATTTTTGTCCCAATTCTTCCCATTCCCATTGAAACTTTTCAAATCCCTCTCAAAATTGTTGAAATTCTCTTGAAGCTTTTAAAATTCTCTCTAGAATTTTCAAAATCTATGGCCACATGTTTACAATTTCACGTCAAAAAATGGCTAAAATTCCAGTTGAAATTTTTTCAAAGTCCCTTAAAAGTTTTCCAATTTTTGTCCCAATTCTTCCCATTCCCATTGAAACTTTTCAAATCCCTCTCCAAATTGTTGAAATTCTCTTGAAGCTTTTAAAATTCTCTCTAGAATTTTCAAAATCCATGGCCACATGTTTACAATTTCACGTAAAAAAATTGCTAAAATTCCAGTTGAAATTTTTTCAAAGTCCCTTAAAAATTTTCCAATTTTTGTCCCAATTCTTCCCATTCCCATTGAAACTTTTCAAATCCCTCTCAAAATTGTTGAAATTCTGTTGAAGCTTTTAAAATTCTCTCTAGAATTTTCAAAATCCATGTCCACATGTTTACAATTTCACGTCAAAAAATGGCTAAAATTCCAGTTGAAATTTTTTCAAAGTCCCTTAAAAATTTTCCAATTTTTGTCCCAATTCTTCCCATTCCCATTGAAACTTTTCAAATCCCTCTCAAAATTGTTGAAATTCTCTTGAAGCTTTTAAAATTCTCTCTAGAATTTTCAAAATCCATGTCCACATGTTTACAATTTCACGTCAAAAAATGGCTAAAATTCCAGTTGAAATTTTTTCAAAGTCCCTTAAAAGTTTTCCAATTTTTGTCCCAATTCTTCCCATTCCCATTGAAACTTTTCAAATCCCTCTCAAAATTGTTGAAATTCTCTTGAAGCTTTTAAAATTCTCTCTAGAATTTTCAAAATCCATGGCCACATGTTTACAATTTCACGACAAAAAATGGCTAAAATTCCAGTTGAAATTTTTTCAAAGTCCCTTAAAAATTTTCCAATTTTTGTCCCAATTCTTCCCATTCCCATTGAAACTTTTCAAATCCCTCTCAAAATTGTTGAAATTCTGTTGAAGCTTTTAAAATTCTCTCTAGAATTTTCAAAATCTATGGCCACATGTTTACAATTTCACGTCAAAAAATGGCTAAAATTCCAGTTGAAATTTTTTCAAAGTCCCTTAAAAGTTTTCCAATTTTTGTCCCAATTCTTCCCATTCCCATTGAAACTTTTCAAATCCCTCTCAAAATTGTTGAAATTCTCTTGAAGCTTTTAAAATTCTCTCTAGAATTTTCAAAATCCATGTCCACATGTTTACAATTTCACGTCAAAAAATGGCTAAAATTCCAGTTGAAATTTTTTCAAAGTCCCTTAAAAGTTTTCCAATTTTTGTCCCAATTCTTCCCATTCCCATTGAAACTTTTCAAATCCCTCTCAAAATTGTTGAAATTCTCTTGAAGCTTTTAAAATTCTCTCTAGAATTTTCAAAATCCATGGCCACATGTTTACAATTTCACGTAAAAAAATTGCTAAAATTCCAGTTGAAATTTTTTCAAAGTCCCTTAAAAATTTTCCAATTTTTGTCCCAATTCTTCCCATTCCCATTGAAACTTTTCAAATCCCTCTCAAAATTGTTGAAATTCTGTTGAAGCTTTTAAAATTCTCTCTAGAATTTTCAAAATCCATGTCCACATGTTTACAATTTCACGTCAAAAAATGGCTAAAATTCCAGTTGAAATTTTTTCAAAGTCCCTGAAAAATTTTCCAATTTTTGTCCCAATTCTTCCCATTCCCATTGAAACTTTTCAAATCCCTCTCAAAATTGTTGAAATTCTCTTGAAGCTTTTAAAATTCTCTCTAGAATTTTCAAAATCCATGTCCACATGTTTACAATTTCACGTCAAAAAATGGCTAAAATTCCAGTTGAAATTTTTTCAAAGTCCCTTAAAAATTTTCCAATTTTTGTCCCAATTCTTCCCATTCCCATTGAAACTTTTCAAATCCCTCTCAAAATTGTTGAAATTCTCTTGAAGCTTTTAAAATTCTCTCTAGAATTTTCAAAATCCATGACCACATGTTTACAAGTTCACGACAAAAAATGGCTAAAATTCCAGTTGAAATTTTTTCAAAGTCCCTTAAAAATTTTCCAATTTTTGTCCCAATTCTTCCCATTCCCATTGAAACTTTTCAAATCCCTCTCAAAATTGTTGAAATTCTGTTGAAGCTTTTAAAATTCTCTCTAGAATTTTCAAAATCCATGTCCACATGTTTACAATTTCACGTCAAAAAATGGCTAAAATTCCAGTTGAAATTTTTTCAAAGTCCCTTAAAAATTTTCCAATTTTTGTCCCAATTCTTCCCATTCCCATTGAAACTTTTCAAATCCCTCTCAAAATTGTTGAAATTCTCTTGAAGCTTTTAAAATTCTCTCTAGAATTTTCAAAATCCATGTCCACATGTTTACAATTTCACGTCAAAAAATGGCTAAAATTCCAGTTGAAATTTTTTCAAAGTCCCTTAAAAATTTTCCAATTTTTGTCCCAATTCTTCCCATTCCCATTGAAACTTTTCAAATCCCTCTCAAAATTGTTGAAATTCTGTTGAAGCTTTTAAAATTCTCTCTAGAATTTTCAAAATCCATGTCCACATGTTTACAATTTCACGTCAAAAAATGGCTAAAATTCCAGTTGAAATTTTTTCAAAGTCCCTTAAAAATTTTCCAATTTTTGTCCCAATTCTTCCCATTCCCATTGAAACTTTTCAAATCCCTCTCAAAATTGTTGAAATTCTCTTGAAGCTTTTAAAATTCTCTCTAGAATTTTCAAAATCCATGGCCACATGTTTACAATTTCACGACAAAAAATGGCTAAAATTCCAGTTGAAATTTTTTCAAAGTCCCTTAAAAGTTTTCCAATTTTTGTCCCAATTCTTCCCATTCCCATTGAAACTTTTCAAATCCCTCTCAAAATTGTTGAAATTCTGTTGAAGCTTTTAAAATTCTCTCTAGAATTTTCAAAATCCATGGCCACATGTTTACAATTTCACGTCAAAAAATGGCTAAAATTCCAGTTGAAATTTTTTCAAAGTCCCTTAAAAGTTTTCCAATTTTTGTCCCAATTCTTCCCATTCCCATTGAAACTTTTCAAATCCCTCTCAAAATTGTTGAAATTCTGTTGAAGCTTTTAAAATTCTCTCTAGAATTTTCAAAATCCATGGCCACATGTTTACAATTTCACGTCAAAAAATGGCTAAAATTCCAGTTGAAATTTTTTCAAAGTCCCTTAAAAATTTTCCAATTTTTGTCCCAATTCTTCCCATTCCCATTGAAACTTTTCAAATCCCTCTCCAAATTGTTGAAATTCTCTTGAAGCTTTTAAAATTCTCTCTAGAATTTTCAAAATCCATGGCCACATGTTTACAATTTCACGTCAAAAAATGGCTAAAATTCCAGTTGAAATTTTTTCAAAGTCCCTTAAAAATTTTCCAATTTTTGTCCCAATTCTTCCCATTCCCATTGAAACTTTTCAAATCCCTCTCAAAATTGTTGAAATTCTCTTGAAGCTTTTAAAATTCTCTCTAGAATTTTCAAAATCCACTTCAACATGTTTACAATTTCACGTCAAAAAATTGCTAAAATTCCAGTTGAAATTTTTTCAAAGTCCCTTAAAAATTTTCCAATTTTTGTCCCAACTCTTCCCATTCCCATTGAAACTTTTCAAATCCCTCTCAAAATTGTTGAAATTCTCTTGAAGCTTTTAAAATTCTCTCTAGAATTTTCAAAATCCATGGCCACATGTTTACAATTTCACGTCAAAAAATGGCTAAAATTCCAGTTGAAATTTTTTCAAAGTCCCTTAAAAATTTTCCAATTTTTGTCCCAATTCTTCCCATTCCCATTGAAACTTTTCAAATCCCTCTCAAAATTGTTGAAATTCTCTTGAAGCTTTTAAAATTCTCTCTAGAATTTTCAAAATCCATGGCCACATGTTTACAATTTCACGTCAAAAAATGGCTAAAATTCCAGTTGAAATTTTTTCAAAGTCCCTTAAAAATTTTCCAATTTTTGTCCCAATTCTTCCCATTCCCATTGAAACTTTTCAAATCCCTCTCAAAATTGTTGAAATTCTCTTGAAGCTTTTAAAATTCTCTCTAGAATTTTCAAAATCCATGTCCACATGTTTACAATTTCACGTCAAAAAATGGCTAAAATTCCAGTTGAAATTTTTTCAAAGTCCCTTAAAAATTTTCCAATTTTTGTCCCAATTCTTCCCATTCCCATTGAAACTTTTCAAATCCCTCTCAAAATTGTTGAAATTCTCTTGAAGCTTTTAAAATTCTCTCTAGAATTTTCAAAATCCATGTCCACATGTTTACAATTTCACGTCAAAAAATGGCTAAAATTCCAGTTGAAATTTTTCAAAGTCCCTTAAAAATTTTCCAATTTTTGTCCCAATTCTTCCCATTCCCATTGAAACTTTTCAAATCCCTCTCAAAATTGTTGAAATTCTCTTGAAGCTTTTAAAATTCTCTCTAGAATTTTGAAAATCCATGGCCACATGTTTACAATTTCACATAAAAAAATGGCTAAAATTCCAGTTGAAATTTTTTCAAAGTCCCTTAAAAATTTTCCAATTTTTGTCCCAATTCTTCCCATTCCCATTGAAACTTTTCAAATCCCTCTCAAAATTGTTGAAATTCTCTTGAAGCTTTTAAAATTCTCTCTAGAATTTTCAAAATCCATGTCCACATGTTTACAATTTCACGTAAAAAAATGGCTAAAATTCCAATTGAAATTTTTTCAAAGTCCCTTAAAAGTTTTCCAATTTTTGTCCCAATTCTTCCCATTCCCATTGAAACTTTTCAAATCCCTCTCCAAATTGTTGAAATTCTCTTGAAGCTTTTAAAATTCTCTCTAGAATTTTCAAAATCCATGTCCACATGTTTACAATTTCACGTCAAAAAATTGCTAAAATTCCAGCTGAAATTTTTTCAAAGTCCCTTAAAAATTTTCCAATTTTTGTCCCAATTCTTCCCATTCCCATTGAAACTTTTCAAATCCCTCTCAAAATTGTTGAAATTCTGTTGAAGCTTTTAAAATTCTCTCTAGAATTTTCAAAATCCATGTCCACATGTTTACAATTTCACGTCAAAAAATGGCTAAAATTCCAGTTGAAATTTTTTCAAAGTCCCTTAAAAATTTTCCAATTTTTGTCCCAATTCTTCCCATTCCCATTGAAACTTTTCAAATCCCTCTCAGAATTGTTGAAATTCTGTTGAAGCTTTTAAAATTCTCTCTAGAATTTTCAAAATCCATGTCCACATGTTTACAATTTCACGTCAAAAAATGGCTAAAATTCCAGTTGAAATTTTTTCAAAGTCCCTTAAAAATTTTCCAATTTTTGTCCCAATTCTTCCCATTCCCATTGAAACTTTTCAAATCCCTCTCAAAATTGTTGAAATTCTCTTGAAGCTTTTAAAATTCTCTCTAGAATTTTCAAAATCCATGTCCAGATGTTTACAATTTCACGTCAAAAAATGGCTAAAATTCCAGTTGAAATTTTTTCAAAGTCCCTTAAAAATTTTCCAATTTTTGTCCCAATTCTTCCCATTCCCATTGAAACTTTTCAAATCCCTCTCAAAATTGTTGAAATTCTGTTGAAGCTTTTAAAATTCTCTCTAGAATTTTCAAAATCCATGTCCACATGTTTACAATTTCACGTCAAAAAATGGCTAAAATTCCAGTTGAAATTTTTTCAAAGTCCCTTAAAAATTTTCCAATTTTTGTCCCAATTCTTCCCATTCCCATTGAAACTTTTCAAATCCCTCTCCAAATTGTTGAAATTCTCTTGAAGCTTTTAAAATTCTCTCTAGAATTTTCAAAATCCATGGCCACATGTTTACAATTTCACGACAAAAAATGGCTAAAATTCCAGTTGAAATTTTTTCAAAGTCCCTTAAAAGTTTTCCAATTTTTGTCCCAATTCTTCCCATTCCCATTGAAACTTTTCAAATCCCTCTCAAAATTGTTGAAATTCTGTTGAAGCTTTTAAAATTCTCTCTAGAATTTTCAAAATCCATGGCCACATGTTTACAATTTCACGTCAAAAAATGGCTAAAATTCCAGTTGAAATTTTTTCAAAGTCCCTTAAAAGTTTTCCAATTTTTGTCCCAATTCTTCCCATTCCCATTGAAACTTTTCAAATCCCTCTCAAAATTGTTGAAATTCTCTTGAAGCTTTTAAAATTCTCTCTAGAATTTTCAAAATCCATGTCCACATGTTTACAATTTCACGTCAAAAAATGGCTAAAATTCCAGTTGAAATTTTTTCAAAGTCCCTTAAAAATTTTCCAATTTTTGTCCCAATTCTTCCCATTCCCATTGAAACTTTTCAAATCCCTCTCCAAATTGTTGAAATTCTGTTGAAGCTTTTAAAATTCTCTCTAGAATTTTCAAAATCCATGTCCACATGTTTACAATTTCACGTCAAAAAATGGCTAAAATTCCAGTTGAAATTTTTTCAAAGTCCCTTAAAAGTTTTCCAATTTTTGTCCCAATTCTTCCCATTCCCATTGAAACTTTTCAAATCCCTCTCAAAATTGTTGAAATTCTCTTGAAGCTTTTAAAATTCTCTCTAGAATTTTCAAAATCCATGGCCACATGTTTAGAATTTCACGTCAAAAAATGGCTAAAATTCCAGTTGAAATTTTTTCAAAGTCCCTTAAAAGTTTTCCAATTTTTGTCCCAATTCTTCCCATTCCCATTGAAACTTTTCAAATCCCTCTCAAAATTGTTGAAATTCTGTTGAAGCTTTTAAAATTCTCTCTAGAATTTTCAAAATCCATGGCCACATGTTTACAATTTCACGTCAAAAAATGGCTAAAATTCCAGTTGAAATTTTTTCAAAGTCCCTTAAAAGTTTTCAAATTTTTGTCCCAATTCTTCCCATTCCCATTGAAACTTTTCAAATCCCTCTCAAAATTGTTGAAATTCTGTTGAAGCTTTTAAAATTCTCTCTAGAATTTTCAAAATCCATGGCCACATGTTTACAATTTCACGTCAAAAAATGGCTAAAATTCCAGTTGAAATTTTTTCAAAGTCCCTTAAAAATTTTCCAATTTTTGTCCCAATTCTTCCCATTCCCATTGAAACTTTTCAAATCCCTCTCAAAATTATTGAAATTCTCTTGAAGCTTTTAAAATTCTCTCTAGAATTTTCAAAATCCATGGCCACATGTTTACAATTTCACGTCAAAAAATGGCTAAAATTCCAGTTGAAATTTTTTCAAAGTCCCTTAAAAATTTTCCAATTTTTGTCCCAATTCTTCCCATTCCCATTGAAACTTTTCAAATCCCTCTCAAAATTGTTGAAATTCTCTTGAAGCTTTTAAAATTCTCTCTAGAATTTTCAAAATCCACTTCAACATGTTTACAATTTCACGTCAAAAAATTGCTAAAATTCCAGTTGAAATTTTTTCAAAGTCCCTTAAAAATTTTCCAATTTTTGTCCCAACTCTTCCCATTCCCATTGAAACTTTTCAAATCCCTCTCAAAATTGTTGAAATTCTCTTGAAGCTTTTAAAATTCTCTCTAGAATTTTCAAAATCCATGGCCACATGTTTACAATTTCACGTCAAAAAATGGCTAAAATTCCAGTTGAAATTTTTTCAAAGTCCCTTAAAAATTTTCCAATTTTTGTCCCAATTCTTCCCATTCCCATTGAAACTTTTCAAATCCCTCTCAAAATTGTTGAAATTCTCTTGAAGCTTTTAAAATTCTCTCTAGAATTTTCAAAATCCATGGCCACATGTTTACAATTTCACATAAAAAAATGGCTAAAATTCCAGTTGAAATTTTTTCAAAGTCCCTTAAAAATTTTCCAATTTTTGTCCCAATTCTTCCCATTCCCATTGAAACTTTTCAAATCCCTCTCAAAATTGTTGAAATTCTCTTGAAGCTTTTAAAATTCTCTCTAGAATTTTCAAAATCCATGTCCACATGTTTACAATTTCACGTCAAAAAATGGCTAAAATTCCAGTTGAAATTTTTTCAAAGTCCCTTAAAAATTTTCCAATTTTTGTCCCAATTCTTCCCATTCCCATTGAAACTTTTCAAATCCCTCTCAAAATTGTTGAAATTCTCTTGAAGCTTTTAAAATTCTCTCTAGAATTTTCAAAATCCATGTCCACATGTTTACAATTTCACGTCAAAAAATGGCTAAAATTCCAGTTGAAATTTTTTCAAAGTCCCTTAAAAATTTTCCAATTTTTGTCCCAATTCTTCCCATTCCCATTGAAACTTTTCAAATCCCTCTCAAAATTGTTGAAATTCTGTTGAAGCTTTTAAAATTCTCTCTAGAATTTTCAAAATCCATGTCCACATGTTTACAATTTCACGTCAAAAAATGGCTAAAATTCCAGTTGAAATTTTTTCAAAGTCCCTTAAAAATTTTCCAATTTTTGTCCCAATTCTTCCCATTCCCATTGAAACTTTTCAAATCCCTCTCCAAATTGTTGAAATTCTCTTGAAGCTTTTAAAATTCTCTCTAGAATTTTCAAAATCCATGGCCACATGTTTACAATTTCACGACAAAAAATGGCTAAAATTCCAGTTGAAATTTTTTCAAAGTCCCTTAAAAGTTTTCCAATTTTTGTCCCAATTCTTCCCATTCCCATTGAAACTTTTCAAATCCCTCTCAAAATTGTTGAAATTCTGTTGAAGCTTTTAAAATTCTCTCTAGAATTTTCAAAATCCATGGCCACATGTTTACAATTTCACGTCAAAAAATGGCTAAAATTCCAGTTGAAATTTTTTCAAAGTCCCTTAAAAATTTTCCAATTTTTGTCCCAATTCTTCCCATTCCCATTGAAACTTTTCAAATCCCTCTCAAAATTGTTGAAATTCTGTTGAAGCTTTTAAAATTCTCTCTAGAATTTTCAAAATCCATGTCCACATGTTTACAATTTCACGTCAAAAAATGGCTAAAATTCCAGTTGAAATTTTTTCAAAGTCCCTTAAAAATTTTCCAATTTTTGTCCCAATTCTTCCCATTCCCATTGAAACTTTTCAAATCCCTCTCCAAATTGTTGAAATTCTCTTGAAGCTTTTAAAATTCTCTCTAGAATTTTCAAAATCCATGGCCACATGTTTACAATTTCACGACAAAAAATGGCTAAAATTCCAGTTGAAATTTTTTCAAAGTCCCTTAAAAGTTTTCCAATTTTTGTCCCAATTCTTCCCATTCCCATTGAAACTTTTCAAATCCCTCTCAAAATTGTTGAAATTCTGTTGAAGCTTTTAAAATTCTCTCTAGAATTTTCAAAATCCATGGCCACATGTTTACAATTTCACGTCAAAAAATGGCTAAAATTCCAGTTGAAATTTTTTCAAAGTCCCTTAAAAGTTTTCCAATTTTTGTCCCAATTCTTCCCATTCCCATTGAAACTTTTCAAATCCCTCTCAAAATTGTTGAAATTCTCTTGAAGCTTTTAAAATTCTCTCTAGAATTTTCAAAATCCATGTCCACATGTTTACAATTTCACGTCAAAAAATGGCTAAAATTCCAGTTGAAATTTTTTCAAAGTCCCTTAAAAATTTTCCAATTTTTGTCCCAATTCTTCCCATTCCCATTGAAACTTTTCAAATCCCTCTCCAAATTGTTGAAATTCTGTTGAAGCTTTTAAAATTCTCTCATTCTGTTGAAGCTTTTAAAATTCTCTCTAGAATTTTCAAAATCCATGTCCACATGTTTACAATTTCACGTCAAAAAATGGCTAAAATTCCAGTTGAAATTTTTTCAAAGTCCCTTAAAAGTTTTCCAATTTTTGTCCCAATTCTTCCCATTCCCATTGAAAAATTCTGTTGAAGCTTTTAAAATTCTCTCTAGAATTTTCAAAATCCATGGCCACATGTTTAGAATTTCACGTCAAAAAATGGCTAAAATTCCAGTTGAAATTTTTTCAAAGTCCCTTAAAAGTTTTCCAATTTTTGTCCCAATTCTTCCCATTCCCATTGAAACTTTTCAAATCCCTCTCAAAATTGTTGAAATTCTGTTGAAGCTTTTAAAATTCTCTCTAGAATTTTCAAAATCCATGGCCACATGTTTACAATTTCACGTCAAAAAATGGCTAAAATTCCAGTTGAAATTTTTTCAAAGTCCCTTAAAAGTTTTCCAATTTTTGTCCCAATTCTTCCCATTCCCATTGAAACTTTTCAAATCCCTCTCAAAATTGTTGAAATTCTGTTGAAGCTTTTAAAATTCTCTCTAGAATTTTCAAAATCCATGGCCACATGTTTACAATTTCACGTCAAAAAATGGCTAAAATTCCAGTTGAAATTTTTTCAAAGTCCCTTAAAAATTTTCCAATTTTTGTCCCAATTCTTCCCATTCCCATTGAAACTTTTCAAATCCCTCTCAAAATTATTGAAATTCTCTTGAAGCTTTTAAAATTCTCTCTAGAATTTTCAAAATCCATGGCCACATGTTTACAATTTCACGTCAAAAAATGGCTAAAATTCCAGTTGAAATTTTTTCAAAGTCCCTTAAAAATTTTCCAATTTTTGTCCCAATTCTTCCCATTCCCATTGAAACTTTTCAAATCCCTCTCAAAATTGTTGAAATTCTCTTGAAGCTTTTAAAATTCTCTCTAGAATTTTCAAAATCCATGTCCACATGTTTACAATTTCACGTCAAAAAATGGCTAAAATTCCAGTTGAAATTTTTTCAAAGTCCCTTAAAAATTTTCCAATTTTTGTCCCAATTCTTCCCATTCCCATTGAAACTTTTCAAATCCCTCTCAAAATTGTTGAAATTCTCTTGAAGCTTTTAAAATTCTCTCTAGAATTTTGAAAATCCATGGCCACATGTTTACAATTTCACATAAAAAAATGGCTAAAATTCCAGTTGAAATTTTTTCAAAGTCCCTTAAAAATTTTCCAATTTTTGTCCCAATTCTTCCCATTCCCATTGAAACTTTTCAAATCCCTCTCAAAATTGTTGAAATTCTCTTGAAGCTTTTAAAATTCTCTCTAGAATTTTCAAAATCCATGTCCACATGTTTACAATTTCACGTCAAAAAATGGCTAAAATTCCAGTTGAAATTTTTTCAAAGTCCCTTAAAAGTTTTCCAATTTTTGTCCCAATTCTTCCCATTCCCATTGAAACTTTTCAAATCCCTCTCCAAATTGTTGAAATTCTCTTGAAGCTTTTAAAATTCTCTCTAGAATTTTCAAAATCCATGTCCACATGTTTACAATTTCACGTCAAAAAATTGCTAAAATTCCAGCTGAAATTTTTTCAAAGTCCCTTAAAAATTTTCCAATTTTTGTCCCAATTCTTCCCATTCCCATTGAAACTTTTCAAATCCCTCTCCAAATTGTTGAAATTCTGTTGAAGCTTTTAAAATTCTCTCTAGAATTTTCAAAATCCATGTCCACATGTTTACAATTTCACGTCAAAAAATGGCTAAAATTCCAGTTGAAATTTTTTCAAAGTCCCTTAAAAGTTTTCCAATTTTTGTCCCAATTCTTCCCATTCCCATTGAAACTTTTCATATCCCTCTCAAAATTGTTGAAATTCTGTTGAAGCTTTTAAAATTCTCTCTAGAATTTTCAAAATCCATGGCCACATGTTTACAATTTCACGTAAAAAAATTGCTAAAATTCCAGTTGAAATTTTTTCAAAGTCCCTTAAAAATTTTCCAATTTTTGTCCCAATTCTTCCCATTCCCATTGAAACTTTTCAAATCCCTCTCAAAATTGTTGAAATTCTGTTGAAGCTTTTAAAATTCTCTCTAGAATTTTCAAAATCCATGTCCACATGTTTACAATTTCACGTCAAAAAATGGCTAAAATTCCAGTTGAAATTTTTTCAAAGTCCCTTAAAAATTTTCCAATTTTTGTCCCAATTCTTCCCATTCCCATTGAAACTTTTCAAATCCCTCTCAAAATTGTTGAAATTCTCTTGAAGCTTTTAAAATTCTCTCTAGAATTTTCAAAATCCATGTCCACATGTTTACAATTTCACGTCAAAAAATGGCTAAAATTCCAGTTGAAATTTTTTCAAAGTCCCTTAAAAATTTTCCAATTTTTGTCCCAATTCTTCCCATTCCCATTGAAACTTTTCAAATCCCTCTCCAAATTGTTGAAATTCTCTTGAAGCTTTTAAAATTCTCTCTAGAATTTTCAAAATCCATGACCACATGTTTATCAAGTTCACGACAAAAAATGGCTAAAATTCCAGTTGAAATTTTTTCAAAGTCCCTTCAAAATTTCCAATTTTTGTCCCAATTCTTCCCATTCCCATTGAAACTTTTCAAATCCCTCTCCAAATTGTTGAAATTCTGTTGAAGCTTTTAAAATTCTCTCTAGAATTTTCAAAATCCACTTCAACATGTTTACAATTTCACGTCAAAAAATGGCTAAAATTCCAGTTGAAATTTTTTCAAAGTCCCTTAAAAATTTTCCAATTTTTGTCCCAATTCTTCCCATTCCCATTGAAACTTTTCAAATCCCTCTCCAAATTGTTGAAATTCTCTTGAAGCTTTTAAAATTCTCTCTAGAATTTTCAAAATCCATGGCCACATGTTTACAATTTCACGACAAAAAATTGCTAAAATTCCACTTGAAATTTTTTCAAAGTCCCTTAAAAATTTTCCAATTTTTGTCCCAATTCTTCCCATTCCCATTGAAACTTTTCAAATCCCTCTCAAAATTGTTGAAATTCTCTTGAAGCTTTTAAAATTCTCTCTAGAATTTTCAAAATCTATGGCCACATGTTTACAATTTCACGTCAAAAAATGGCTAAAATTCCAGTTGAAATTTTTTCAAAGTCCCTTAAAAGTTTTCCAATTTTTGTCCCAATTCTTCCCATTCCCATTGAAACTTTTCAAATCCCTCTCCAAATTGTTGAAATTCTCTTGAAGCTTTTAAAATTCTCTCTAGAATTTTCAAAATCCATGTCCACATGTTTACAATTTCACGTCAAAAAATGGCTAAAATTCCAGTTGAAATTTTTTCAAAGTCCCTTAAAAATTTTCCAATTTTTGTCCCAATTCTTCCCATTCCCATTGAAACTTTTCAAATCCCTCTCAAAATTGTTGAAATTCTCTTGAAGCTTTTAAAATTCTCTCTAGAATTTTCAAAATCCATGTCCACATGTTTACAATTTCACGTCAAAAAATGGCTAAAATTCCAGTTGAAATTTTTTCTAAGTCCCTTAAAAGTTTTCCAATTTTTGTCCCAATTCTTCCCATTCCCATTGAAACTTTTCAAATCCCTCTCCAAATTGTTGAAATTCTCTTGAAGCTTTTAAAATTCTCTCTAGAATTTTCAAAATCCATGTCCACATGTTTACAATTTCACGTCAAAAAATTGCTAAAATTCCAGCTGAAATTTTTTCAAAGTCCCTTAAAAATTTTCCAATTTTTGTCCCAATTCTTCCCATTCCCATTGAAACTTTTCAAATCCCTCTCCAAATTGTTGAAATTCTGTTGAAGCTTTTAAAATTCTCTCTAGAATTTTCAAAATCCATGTCCACATCTTTACAATTTCACGTCAAAAAAATGGCTAAAATTCCAGTTGAAATTTTTTCAAAGTCCCTTAAAAGTTTTCCAATTTTTGTCCCAATTCTTCCCATTCCCATTGAAACTTTTCATATCCCTCTCAAAATTGTTGAAATTCTGTTGAAGCTTTTAAAATTCTCTCTAGAATTTTCAAAATCCATGGCCACATGTTTACAATTTCACGTAAAAAAATTGCTAAAATTCCAGTTGAAATTTTTTCAAAGTCCCTTAAAAATTTTCCAATTTTTGTCCCAATTCTTCCCATTCCCATTGAAACTTTTCAAATCCCTCTCAAAATTGTTGAAATTCTGTTGAAGCTTTTAAAATTCTCTCTAGAATTTTCAAAATCCATGTCCACATGTTTACAATTTCACGTCAAAAAATGGCTAAAATTCCAGTTGAAATTTTTTCAAAGTCCCTTAAAAATTTTCCAATTTTTGTCCCAATTCTTCCCATTCCCATTGAAACTTTTCAAATCCCTCTCAAAATTGTTGAAATTCTCTTGAAGCTTTTAAAATTCTCTCTAGAATTTTCAAAATCCATGTCCACATGTTTACAATTTCACGTCAAAAAATGGCTAAAATTCCAGTTGAAATTTTTTCAAAGTCCCTTAAAAGTTTTCCAATTTTTGTCCCAATTCTTCCCATTCCCATTGAAACTTTTCAAATCCCTCTCAAAATTGTTGAAATTCTCTTGAAGCTTTTAAAATTCTCTCTAGAATTTTCAAAATCCATGGCCACATGTTTACAATTTCACGTAACAAAATGGCTAAAATTCCAGTTGAAATTTTTTCAAAGTCCCTTAAAAATTTTCCAATTTTTGTCCCAATTCTTCCCATTCCCATTGAAACTTTTCAAATCCCTCTCAAAATTGTTGAAATTCTCTTGAAGCTTTTAAAATTCTCTCTAGAATTTTCAAAATCCATGTCCACATGTTTACAATTTCACGTCAAAAAATGGCTAAAATTCCAGTTGAAATTTTTTCAAAGTCCCTTAAAAGTTTTCCAATTTTTGTCCCAATTCTTCCCATTCCCATTGAAACTTTTCAAATCCCTCTCAAAATTGTTGAAATTCTCTTGAAGCTTTTAAAATTCTCTCTAGAATTTTCAAAATCCATGGCCACATGTTTACAATTTCACGTAACAAAATGGCTAAAATTCCAGTTGAAATTTTTTCAAAGTCCCTTAAAAATTTTCCAATTTTTGTCCCAATTCTTCCCATTCCCATTGAAACTTTTCAAATCCCTCTCCAAATTGTTGAAATTCTGTTGAAGCTTTTAAAATTCTCTCTAGAATTTTCAAAATCCACTTCAACATGTTTACAATTTCACGTCAAAAAATGGCTAAAATTCCAGTTGAAATTTTTTCAAAGTCCCTTAAAAATTTTCCAATTTTTGTCCCAATTCTTCCCATTCCCATTGAAACTTTTCAAATCCCTCTCCAAATTGTTGAAATTCTCTTGAAGCTTTTAAAATTCTCTCTAGAATTTTCAAAATCCATGGCCACATGTTTACAATTTCACGACAAAAAATTGCTAAAATTCCAGTTGAAATTTTTTCAAAGTCCCTTAAAAGTTTTCCAATTTTTGTCCCAATTCTTCCCATTCCCATTGAAACTTTTCAAATCCCTCTCCAAATTGTTGAAATTCTCTTGAAGCTTTTAAAATTCTCTCTAGAATTTTCAAAATCCATGTCCACATGTTTACAATTTCACGACAAAAAATGGCTAAAATTCCAGTTGAAATTTTTTCAAAGTCCCTTAAAAATTTTCCAATTTTTGTCCCAATTCTTCCCATTCCCATTGAAACTTTTCAAATCCCTCTCAAAATTGTTGAAATTCTCTTGAAGCTTTTAAAATTCTCTCTAGAATTTTCAAAATCCATGTCCACATGTTTACAATTTCACGTCAAAAAATGGCTAAAATTCCAGTTGAAATTTTTTCAAAGTCCCTTAAAAGTTTTCCAATTTTTGTCCCAATTCTTCCCATTCCCATTGAAACTTTTCAAATCCCTCTCAAAATTGTTGAAATTCTCTTGAAGCTTTTAAAATTCTCTCTAGAATTTTCAAAATCCATGGCCACATGTTTACAATTTCACGTCAAAAAATGGCTAAAATTCCAGTTGAAATTTTTTCAAAGTCCCTTAAAAATTTTCCAATTTTTGTCCCAATTCTTCCCATTCCCATTGAAACTTTTCAAATCCCTCTCAAAATTGTTGAAATTCTCTTGAAGCTTTTAAAATTCTCTCTAGAATTTTCAAAATCCATGGCCACATGTTTACAATTTCACGTAAAAAAATGGCTAAAATTCCAGTTGAAATTTTTTCAAAGTCCGTTAAAGTTTTCCAATTTTTGTCCCAATTCTTCCCATTCCCATTGAAACTTTTCAAATCCCTCTCAAAATTGTTGAAATTCTCTTGAAGCTTTTAAAATTCTCTCTAGAATTTTCAAAATCCATGGCCACATGTTTACAATTTCCCGTCAAAAAATGGCTAAAATTCCAGCTGAAATTTTTTCAAAGTCCCTTAAAAATTTTCCAATTTTTGTCCCAATTCTTCCCATTCCCATTGAAACTTTTCAAATCCCTCTCAAAATTGTTGAAATTCTGTTGAAGCTTTTAAAATTCTCTCTAGAATTTTCAAAATCCATGGCCACATGTTTACAATTTCACGTCAAAAAATGGCTAAAATTCCAGTTGAAATTTTTTCAAAGTCCCTGAAAAATTTTCCAATTTTTGTCCCAATTCTTCCCATTCCCATTGAAACTTTTCAAATCCCTCTCAAAATTGTTGAAATTCTCTTGAAGCTTTTAAAATTCTCTCTAGAATTTTCAAAATCCATGGCCACATGTTTACAAGTTCACGACAAAAAATTGATAAAATTCCAGTTGAAATTTTTTCAAAGTCCCTTAAAAATTTTCCAATTTTTGTCCCAATTCTTCCCATTCCCATTGAAACTTTTCAAATCCCTCTCAAAATTGTTGAAATTCTGTTGAAGCTTTTAAAATTCTCTCTAGAATTTTCAAAATCCATGGCCACATGTTTACAATTTCACGTCAAAAAATGGCTAAAATTCCAGTTGAAATTTTTTCAAAGTCCCTTAAAAATTTTCCAATTTTTGTCCCAATTCTTCCCATTCCCATTGAAACTTTTCAAATCCCTCTCAAAATTGTTGAAATTCTCTTGAAGCTTTTAAAATTCTCTCTAGAATTTTCAAAATCCATGGCCACATGTTTACAAGTTCACGACAAAAAATGGCTAAAATTCCAGTTGAAATTTTTTCAAAGTCCCTTAAAAATTTTCCAATTTTTGTCCCAATTCTTCCCATTCCCATTGAAACTTTTCAAATCCCTCTCAAAATTGTTGAAATTCTCTTGAAGCTTTTAAAATTCTCTCTAGAATTTTCAAAATCCATGGCCACATGTTTACAATTTCACGTCAAAAAATGGCTAAAATTCCAGTTGAAATTTTTTCAAAGTCCCTTAAAAGTTTTCCAATTTTTGTCCCAATTCTTCCCATTCCCATTGAAACTTTTCAAATCCCTCTCAAAATTGTTGAAATTCTCTTGAAGCTTTTAAAATTCTCTCTAGAATTTTCAAAATCCATGTCCACATGTTTACAATTTCATGTCAAAAAATGGCTAAAATTCCAGTTGAAATTTTTTCAAAGTCCCTTAAAAATTTTCCAATTTTTGTCCCAATTCTTCCCATTCCCATTGAAACTTTTCAAATCCCTCTCAAAATTGTTGAAATTCTCTTGAAGCTTTTAAAATTCTCTCTAGAATTTTCAAAATCCATGGCCACATGTTTACAATTTCACGTAAAAAAATTGCTAAAATTCCAGTTGAAATTTTTTCAAAGTCCCTTAAAAATTTTCCAATTTTTGTCCCAATTCTTCCCATTCCCATTGAAACTTTTCAAATCCCTCTCAAAATTGTTGAAATTCTGTTGAAGCTTTTAAAATTCTCTCTAGAATTTTCAAAATCCATGTCCACATGTTTACAATTTCACGTCCAAAAATGGCTAAAATTCCAGTTGAAATTTTTTCAAAGTCCCTTAAAAATTTTCCAATTTTTGTCCCAATTCTTCCCATTCCCATTGAAACTTTTCAAATCCCTCTCAAAATTGTTGAAATTCTGTTGAAGCTTTTAAAATTCTCTCTAGAATTTTCAAAATCCATGGCCACGTGTTTACAATTTCACGTCAAAAAATGGCTAAAATTCCAGTTGAAATTTTTTCAAAGTCCCTTAAAAGTTTTCCAATTTTTGTCCCAATTCTTCCCATTCCCATTGAAACTTTTCAAATCCCTCTCAAAATTGTTGAAATTCTCTTGAAGCTTTTAAAATTCTCTCTAGAGTTTTCAAAATCCATGGCCACATGTTTACAATTTCACGTCAAAAAATGGCTAAAATTCCAGTTGAAATTTTTTCAAAGTCCCTTAAAAATTTTCCAATTTTTGTCCCAATTCTTCCCATTCCCATTGAAACTTTTCAAATCCCTCTCAAAATTGTTGAAATTCTCTTGAAGCTTTTAAAATTCTCTCTAGAATTTTCAAAATCCATGGCCACATGTTTACAATTTCACATAAAAAAATGGCTAAAATTCCAGTTGAAATTTTTTCAAAGTCCCTTAAAAGTTTTCCAATTTTTGTCCCAATTCTTCCCATTCCCATTGAAACTTTTCAAATCCCTCTCAAAATTGTTGAAATTCTCTTGAAGCTTTTAAAATTCTCTCTAGAATTTTCAAAATCCATGTCCACATGTTTACAATTTCACATAAAAAATGGCTAAAATTCCAGTTGAAATTTTTTCAAAGTCCCTTAAAAATTTTCCAATTTTTGTCCCAATTCTTCCCATTCCCATTGAAACTTTTCAAATCCCTCTCAAAATTGTTGAAATTCTCTTGAAGCTTTTAAAATTCTCTCTAGAATTTTCAAAATCCATGGCCACATGTTTACAATTTCACGTCAAAAAATGGCTAAAATTCCAGTTGAAATTTTTTCAAAGTCCCTGAAAAATTTTCCAATTTTTGTCCCAATTCTTCCCATTCCCATTGAAACTTTTCAAATCCCTCTCAAAATTGTTGAAATTCTCTTGAAGCTTTTAAAATTCTCTCTAGAATTTTCAAAATCCATGGCCACATGTTTACAATTTCACGTCAAAAAATGGCTAAAATTCCCGTTGAAATTTTTTCAAAGTCCCTTAAAAATTTTCCAATTTTTGTCCCAATTCTTCCCATTCCCATTGAAACTTTTCAAATCCCTCTCAAAATTGTTGAAATTCTCTTGAAGCTTTTAAAATTCTCTCTAGAATTTTCAAAATCCATGGCCACATGTTTACAATTTCACGTCAAAAAATGGCTAAAATTCCAGTTGAAATTTTTTCAAAGTCCCTTAAAAATTTTCCAATTTTTGTCCCAATTCTTCCCATTCCCATTGAAACTTTTCAAATCCCTCTCAAAATTGTTGAAATTCTCTTGAAGCTTTTAAAATTCTCTCTAGAATTTTCAAAATCCATGGCCACATGTTTACAATTTCACGTCAAAAAATGGCTAAAATTCCAGTTGAAATTTTTTCAAAGTCCCTTAAAAATTTTCCAATTTTTGTCCCAATTCTTCCCATTCCCATTGAAACTTTTCAAATCCCTCTCAAAATTGTTGAAATTCTCTTGAAGCTTTTAAAATTCTCTCTAGAATTTTCAAAATCCATGTCCACATGTTTACAATTTCACATAAAAAATGGCTAAAATTCCAGTTGAAATTTTTTCAAAGTCCCTTAAAAGTTTTCCAATTTTTGTCCCAATTCTTCCCATTCCCATTGAAACTTTTCAAATCCCTCTCAAAATTGTTGAAATTCTCTTGAAGCTTTTAAAATTCTCTCTAGAATTTTCAAAATCCATGTCCACATGTTTACAATTTCATGTAAAATAATGGCTAAAATTCCAGTTGAAATTTTTTCAAAGTCCCTTAAAAATTTTCCAATTTTTGTCCCAATTCTTCCCATTCCCATTGAAACTTTTCAAATCCCTCTCAAAATTGTTGAAATTCTCTTGAAGCTTTTAAAATTCTCTCTAGAATTTTCAAAATCCATGGCCACATGTTTACAATTTCACGTCAAAAAATGGCTAAAATTCCAGTTGAAATTTTTTCAAAGTCCCTTAAAAATTTTCCAATTTTTGTCCCAATTCTTCCCATTCCCATTGAAACTTTTCAAATCCCTCTCAAAATTGTTGAAATTCTCTTGAAGCTTTTAAAATTCTCTCTAGAATTTTCAAAATCCATGGCCACATGTTTACAATTTCACATCAAAAAATGGCTAAAATTCCAGTTGAAATTTTTTAAAGTCCCTTAAAAATTTTCCAATTTTTGTCCCAATTCTTCCCATTCCCATTGAAACTTTTCAAATCCCTCTCAAAATTGTTGAAATTCTCTTGAAGCTTTTAAAATTCTCTCTAGAATTTTCAAAATCCATGGCCACATGTTTACAAGTTCACGACAAAAAATTGATAAAATTCCAGTTGAAATTTTTTCAAAGTCCCTTAAAAATTTTCCAATTTTTGTCCCAATTCTTCCCATTCCCATTGAAACTTTTCAAATCCCTCTCAAAATTGTTGAAATTCTGTTGAAGCTTTTAAAATTCTCTCTAGAATTTTCAAAATCCATGGCCACATGTTTACAATTTCACGTCAAAAAATGGCTAAAATTCCAGTTGAAATTTTTTCAAAGTCCCTTAAAAATTTTCCAATTTTTGTCCCAATTCTTCCCATTCCCATTGAAACTTTTCAAATCCCTCTCAAAATTGTTGAAATTCTCTTGAAGCTTTTAAAATTCTCTCTAGAATTTTCAAAATCCATGGCCACATGTTTACAAGTTCACGACAAAAAATGGCTAAAATTCCAGTTGAAATTTTTTCAAAGTCCCTTAAAAATTTTCCAATTTTTGTCCCAATTCTTCCCATTCCCATTGAAACTTTTCAAATCCCTCTCAAAATTGTTGAAATTCTCTTGAAGCTTTTAAAATTCTCTCTAGAATTTTCAAAATCCATGGCCACATGTTTACAATTTCACGTCAAAAAATGGCTAAAATTCCAGTTGAAATTTTTTCAAAGTCCCTTAAAAGTTTTCCAATTTTTGTCCCAATTCTTCCCATTCCCATTGAAACTTTTCAAATCCCTCTCAAAATTGTTGAAATTCTCTTGAAGCTTTTAAAATTCTCTCTAGAATTTTCAAAATCCATGTCCACATGTTTACAATTTCACGTCAAAAAATGGCTAAAATTCCAGTTGAAATTTTTTCAAAGTCCCTTAAAAATTTTCCAATTTTTGTCCCAATTCTTCCCATTCCCATTGAAACTTTTCAAATCCCTCTCAAAATTGTTGAAATTCTCTTGAAGCTTTTAAAATTCTCTCTAGAATTTTCAAAATCCATGGCCACATGTTTACAATTTCACGTAAAAAAATTGCTAAAATTCCAGTTGAAATTTTTTCAAAGTCCCTTAAAAATTTTCCAATTTTTGTCCCAATTCTTCCCATTCCCATTGAAACTTTTCAAATCCCTCTCAAAATTGTTGAAATTCTCTTGAAGCTTTTAAAATTCTCTCTAGAATTTTCAAAATCCATGGCCACATGTTTACAATTTCACATAAAAAAATGGCTAAAATTCCAGTTGAAATTTTTTCAAAGTCCCTTAAAAGTTTTCCAATTTTTGTCCCAATTCTTCCCATTCCCATTGAAACTTTTCAAATCCCTCTCAAAATTGTTGAAATTCTCTTGAAGCTTTTAAAATTCTCTCTAGAATTTCAAAATCCATGTCCACATGTTTACAATTTCATGTAAAATAATGGCTAAAATTCCAGTTGAAATTTTTTCAAAGTCCCTTAAAAATTTTCCAATTTTTGTCCCAATTCTTCCCATTCCCATTGAAACTTTTCAAATCCCTCTCAAAATTGTTGAAATTCTCTTGAAGCTTTTAAAATTCTCTCTAGAATTTTCAAAATCCATGGCCACATGTTTACAATTTCACGTCAAAAAATGGCTAAAATTCCAGTTGAAATTTTTTCAAAGTCCCTTAAAAATTTTCCAATTTTTGTCCCAATTCTTCCCATTCCCATTGAAACTTTTCAAATCCCTCTCAAAATTGTTGAAATTCTCTTGA
This sequence comes from Streptopelia decaocto, assembly GCF_964273445.1. Taxonomy (NCBI): domain Eukaryota; kingdom Metazoa; phylum Chordata; class Aves; order Columbiformes; family Columbidae; genus Streptopelia; species Streptopelia decaocto. The sequence goes on along the minus strand of NW_028115628.1, from coordinate 27,529 downwards.
AGCTTTTAAAATTCTCTCTAGAATTTTCAAAATCCATGGCCACATGTTTACAATTTCACATCAAAAAATGGCTAAAATTCCAGTTGAAATTTTTTAAAAGTCCCTTAAAAATTTTCCAATTTTTGTCCCAATTCTTCCCATTCCCATTGAAACTTTTCAAATCCCTCTCAAAATTGTTGAAATTCTCTTGAAGCTTTTAAAATTCTCTCTAGAATTTTCAAAATCCATGGCCACATGTTTACAAGTTCACGACAAAAAATTGATAAAATTCCAGTTGAAATTTTTTCAAAGTCCCTTAAAAATTTTCCAATTTTTGTCCCAATTCTTCCCATTCCCATTGAAACTTTTCAAATCCCTCTCAAAATTGTTGAAATTCTGTTGAAGCTTTTAAAATTCTCTCTAGAATTTTCAAATCCATGGCCACATGTTTACAATTTCACGTCAAAAAATGGCTAAAATTCCAGTTGAAATTTTTTCAAAGTCCCTTAAAAATTTTCCAATTTTTGTCCCAATTCTTCCCATTCCCATTGAAACTTTTCAAATCCCTCTCAAAATTGTTGAAATTCTCTTGAAGCTTTTAAAATTCTCTCTAGAATTTTCAAAATCCATGGCCACATGTTTACAAGTTCACGACAAAAAATGGCTAAAATTCCAGTTGAAATTTTTTCAAAGTCCCTTAAAAATTTTCCAATTTTTGTCCCAATTCTTCCCATTCCCATTGAAACTTTTCAAATCCCTCTCAAAATTGTTGAAATTCTCTGAAGCTTTTAAAATTCTCTCTAGAATTTTCAAAATCCATGGCCACATGTTTACAATTTCACGTCAAAAAATGGCTAAAATTCCAGTTGAAATTTTTTCAAAGTCCCTTAAAAGTTTTCCAATTTTTGTCCCAATTCTTCCCATTCCCATTGAAACTTTTCAAATCCCTCTCAAAATTGTTGAAATTCTCTTGAAGCTTTTAAAATTCTCTCTAGAATTTTCAAAATCCATGTCCACATGTTTACAATTTCACGTAAAAAATGGCTAAAATTCCAGTTGAAATTTTTTCAAAGTCCCTTCAAAATTTTCCAAGTTTTGTCCCAATTCTTCCCATTCCCATTGAAACTTTTCAAATCCCTCTCAAAATTGTTGAAATTCTCTTGAAGCTTTTAAAATTCTCTCTAGAATTTTCAAAATCCATGTCCACATGTTTACAATTTCACGTCAAAAAATGGCTAAAATTCCAGTTGAAATTTTTTCAAAGTCCCTTAAAAATTTTCCAATTTTTGTCCCAATTCTTCCCATTCCCATTGAAACTTTTCAAATCCCTCTCAAAATTGTTGAAATTCTGTTGAAGCTTTTAAAATTCTCTCTAGAATTTTCAAAATCCATGTCCACATGTTTACAATTTCACGTCAAAAAATGGCTAAAATTCCAGTTGAAATTTTTTCAAAGTCCCTTAAAAATTTTCCAATTTTTGTCCCAATTCTTCCCATTCCCATTGAAACTTTTCAAATCCCTCTCAAAATTGTTGAAATTCTCTTGAAGCTTTTAAAATTCTCTCTAGAATTTTCAAAATCCATGGCCACATGTTTACAAGTTCACGACAAAAAATGGCTAAAATTCCAGTTGAAATTTTTTCAAAGTCCCTTAAAAATTTTCCAATTTTTGTCCCAATTCTTCCCATTCCCATTGAAACTTTTCAAATCCCTCTCAAAATTGTTGAAATTCTCTTGAAGCTTTTAAAATTCTCTCTAGAATTTTCAAAATCCATGGCCCCATGTTTACAATTTCACATCAAAAAATGGCTAAAATTCCAGTTGAAATTTTTTCAAAGTCCCTTAAAAATTTTCCAATTTTTGTCCCAATTCTTCCCATTCCCATTGAAACTTTTCAAATCCCTCTCAAAATTGTTGAAATTCTCTTGAAGCTTTTAAAATTCTCTCTAGAATTTTCAAAATCCATGGCCACATGTTTACAATTTCACGTAAAAAAATGGCTAAAATTCCAGCTGAAATTTTTTCAAAGTCCCTTAAAAATTTTCCAATTTTTGTCCCAATTCTTCCCATTCCCATTGAAACTTTTCAAATCCCTCTCAAAATTGTTGAAATTCTGTTGAAGCTTTTAAAATTCTCTCTAGAATTTTCAAAATCCATGGCCACATGTTTACAATTTCACATAAAAAAATGGCTAAAATTCCAGTTGAAATTTTTTCAAAGTCCCTTAAAAATTTTCCAATTTTTGTCCCAATTCTTCCCATTCCCATTGAAACTTTTCAAATCCCTCTCAAAATTGTTGAAATTCTGTTGAACCTTTTAAAATTCTCTCTAGAATTTTCAAAATCCATGTCCACATGTTTACAATTTCATGTCAAAAAATGGCTAAAATTCCAGTTGAAATTTTTTCAAAGTCCCTTAAAAATTTTCCAATTTTTGTCCCAATTCTTCCCATTCCCATTGAAACTTTTCAAATCCCTCTCAAAATTGTTGAAATTCTCTTGAAGCTTTTAAAATTCTCTCTAGAATTTTCAAAATCCATGGCCACATGTTTACAATTTCACGTCAAAAAATGGCTAAAATTCCAGTTGAAATTTTTTCAAAGTCCCTTAAAAGTTTTCCAATTTTTGTCCCAATTCTTCCCATTCCCATTGAAACTTTTCAAATCCCTCTCAAAATTGTTGAAATTCTCTTGAAGCTTTTAAAATTCTCTCTACAATTTTCAAAATCCATGTCCACATGTTTACAATTTCACGTAAAATAATGGCTAAAATTCCAGTTGAAATTTTTTCAAAGTCCCTTAAAATTTTCCAATTTTTGTCCCAATTCTTCCCATTCCCATTGAAACTTTTCAAATCCCTCTCAAAATTGTTGAAATTCTCTTGAAGCTTTTAAAATTCTCTCTAGAATTTTCAAAATCCATGTCCACATGTTTACAATTTCACGACAAAAAATGGCTAAAATTCCAGTTGAAATTTTTTCAAAGTCCCTTAAAAATTTTCCAATTTTTGTCCCAATTCTTCCCATTCCCATTGAAACTTTTCAAATCCCTCTCAAAATTGTTGAAATTCTCTTGAAGCTTTTAAAATTCTCTCTAGAATTTTCAAAATCCATGGCCACATGTTTACAATTTCACGTCAAAAAATGGCTAAAATTCCAGTTGAAATTTTTTCAAAGTCCCTTAAAAATTTTCCAATTTTTGTCCCAATTCTTCCCATTCCCATTGAAACTTTTCAAATCCCTCTCAAAATTGTTGAAATTCTCTTGAAGCTTTTAAAATTCTCTCTAGAATTTTCAAAATCCATGGCCACATGTTTACAAGTTCACGACAAAAAATGGCTAAAATTCCAGTTGAAATTTTTTCAAAGTCCCTTAAAAATTTTCCAATTTTTGTCCCAATTCTTCCCATTCCCATTGAAACTTTTCAAATCCCTCTCAAAATTGTTGAAATTCTCTTGAAGCTTTTAAAATTCTCTCTAGAATTTTCAAAATCCATGGCCCCATGTTTACAATTTCACATCAAAAAAAGGCTAAAATTCCAGTTGAAATTTTTTCAAAGTCCCTTAAAAATTTTCCAATTTTTGTCCCAATTCTTCCCATTCCCATTGAAACTTTTCAAATCCCTCTCAAAATTGTTGAAATTCTCTTGAAGCTTTTAAAATTCTCTCTAGAATTTTCAAAATCCATGGCCACATGTTTACAATTTCACGTAAAAAAATGGCTAAAATTCCAGCTGAAATTTTTTCAAAGTCCCTTAAAAATTTTCCAATTTTTGTCCCAATTCTTCCCATTCCCATTGAAACTTTTCAAATCCCTCTCAAAATTGTTGAAATTCTCTTGAAGCTTTTAAAATTCTCTCTAGAATTTTCAAAATCCATGGCCACATGTTTACAATTTCACATAAAAAAATGGCTAAAATTCCAGTTGAAATTTTTTCAAAGTCCCTTAAAAATTTTCCAATTTTTGTCCCAATTCTTCCCATTCCCATTGAAACTTTTCAAATCCCTCTCAAAATTGTTGAAATTCTCTTGAAGCTTTTAAAATTCTCTCTAGAATTTTCAAAATCCATGGCCACATGTTTACAATTTCACGTCAAAAAATGGCTAAAATTCCAGTTGAAATTTTTTCAAAGTCCCTTAAAAGTTTTCCAATTTTTGTCCCAATTCTTCCCATTCCCATTGAAACTTTTCAAATCCCTCTCAAAATTGTTGAAATTCTCTTGAAGCTTTTAAAATTCTCTCTAGAATTTTCAAAATCCATGTCCACATGTTTACAATTTCACGTAAAAAAATGGCTAAAATTCCAGCTGAAATTTTTTCAAAGTCCCTTAAAAGTTTTCCAATTTTTGTCCCAATTCTTCCCATTCCCATTGAAACTTTTCAAATCCCTCTCCAAATTGTTGAAATTCTCTTGAAGCTTTTAAAATTCTCTCTAGAATTTTCAAAATCCATGTCCACATGTTTACAATTTCACGTCAAAAAATGGCTAAAATTCCAGCTGAAATTTTTTCAAAGTCCCTTAAAAATTTTCCAATTTTTGTCCCAATTCTTCCCATTCCCATTGAAACTTTTCAAATCCCTCTCAAAATTGTTGAAATTCTCTTGAAGCTTTTAAAATTCTCTCTAGAATTTTCAAAATCCATGGCCACATGTTTACAATTTCACGTCAAAAAATGGCTAAAATTCCAGTTGAAATTTTTTCAAAGTCCCTTAAAAATTTTCCAATTTTTGTCCCAATTCTTCCCATTCCCATTGAAACTTTTCAAATCCCTCTCAAAATTGTTGAAATTCTCTTGAAGCTTTTAAAATTCTCTCTAGAATTTTCAAAATCCATGGCCACATGTTTACAATTTCACATAAAAAAATGGCTAAAATTCCAGTTGAAATTTTTTCAAAGTCCCTTCAAAATTTTCCAGTTTTTGTCCCAATTCTTCCCATTCCCATTGAAACTTTTCAAATCCCTCTCAAAATTGTTGAAATTCTCTTGAAGCTTTTAAAATTCTCTCTAGAATTTTCAAAATCCATGTCCACATGTTTACAATTTCACGTCAAAAAATTGCTAAAATTCCAGTTGAAATTTTTTCAAAGTCCCTTAAAAATTTTCCAATTTTTGTCCCAATTCTTCCCATTCCCATTGAAACTTTTCAAATCCCTCTCAAAATTGTTGAAATTCTGTTGAAGCTTTTAAAATTCTCTCTAGAATTTTCAAAATCCATGTCCACATGTTTACAATTTCACGTCAAAAAATGGCTAAAATTCCAGTTGAAATTTTTTCAAAGTCCCTTAAAAATTTTCCAATTTTTGTCCCAATTCTTCCCATTCCCATTGAAACTTTTCAAATCCCTCTCAAAATTGTTGAAATTCTCTTGAAGCTTTTAAAATTCTCTCTAGAATTTTCAAAATCCATGGCCACATGTTTACAAGTTCACGACAAAAAATGGCTAAAATTCCAGTTGAAATTTTTTCAAAGTCCCTTAAAAATTTTCCAATTTTTGTCCCAATTCTTCCCATTCCCATTGAAACTTTTCAAATCCCTCTCAAAATTGTTGAAATTCTCTTGAAGCTTTTAAAATTCTCTCTAGAATTTTCAAAATCCATGGCCCCATGTTTACAATTTCACATCAAAAAATGGCTAAAATTCCAGTTGAAATTTTTTCAAAGTCCCTTAAAAATTTTCCAATTTTTGTCCCAATTCTTCCCATTCCCATTGAAACTTTTCAAATCCCTCTCAAAATTGTTGAAATTCTCTTGAAGCTTTTAAAATTCTCTCTAGAATTTTCAAAATCCATGGCCACATGTTTACAATTTCACGTAAAAAAATGGCTAAAATTCCAGCTGAAATTTTTTCAAAGTCCCTTAAAAATTTTCCAATTTTTGTCCCAATTCTTCCCATTCCCATTGAAACTTTTCAAATCCCTCTCAAAATTGTTGAAATTCTGTTGAAGCTTTTAAAATTCTCTCTAGAATTTTCAAAATCCATGGCCACATGTTTACAATTTCACATAAAAAAATGGCTAAAATTCCAGTTGAAATTTTTTCAAAGTCCCTTAAAAATTTTCCAATTTTTGTCCCAATTCTTCCCATTCCCATTGAAACTTTTCAAATCCCTCTCAAAATTGTTGAAATTCTGTTGAACCTTTTAAAATTCTCTCTAGAATTTTCAAAATCCATGTCCACATGTTTACAATTTCATGTCAAAAAATGGCTAAAATTCCAGTTGAAATTTTTTCAAAGTCCCTTAAAAATTTTCCAATTTTTGTCCCAATTCTTCCCATTCCCATTGAAACTTTTCAAATCCCTCTCAAAATTGTTGAAATTCTCTTGAAGCTTTTAAAATTCTCTCTAGAATTTTCAAAATCCATGGCCACATGTTTACAATTTCACGTCAAAAAATGGCTAAAATTCCAGTTGAAATTTTTTCAAAGTCCCTTAAAAGTTTTCCAATTTTTGTCCCAATTCTTCCCATTCCCATTGAAACTTTTCAAATCCCTCTCAAAATTGTTGAAATTCTCTTGAAGCTTTTAAAATTCTCTCTACAATTTTCAAAATCCATGTCCACATGTTTACAATTTCACGTAAAATAATGGCTAAAATTCCAGTTGAAATTTTTTCAAAGTCCCTTAAAATTTTCCAATTTTTGTCCCAATTCTTCCCATTCCCATTGAAACTTTTCAAATCCCTCTCAAAATTGTTGAAATTCTCTTGAAGCTTTTAAAATTCTCTCTAGAATTTTCAAAATCCATGGCCACATGTTTACAATTTCACGTCAAAAAATGGCTAAAATTCCAGTTGAAATTTTTTCAAAGTCCCTTAAAAATTTTCCAATTTTTGTCCCAATTCTTCCCATTCCCATTGAAACTTTTCAAATCCCTCTCAAAATTGTTGAAATTCTCTTGAAGCTTTTAAAATTCTCTCTAGAATTTTCAAAATCCATGGCCACATGTTTACAATTTCACGTCAAAAAATGGCTAAAATTCCAGTTGAAATTTTTTCAAAGTCCCTTAAAAATTTTCCAATTTTTGTCCCAATTCTTCCCATTCCCATTGAAACTTTTCAAATCCCTCTCAAAATTGTTGAAATTCTCTTGAAGCTTTTAAAATTCTCTCTAGAATTTTCAAAATCCATGGCCACATGTTTACAAGTTCACGACAAAAAATGGCTAAAATTCCAGTTGAAATTTTTTCAAAGTCCCTTAAAAATTTTCCAATTTTTGTCCCAATTCTTCCCATTCCCATTGAAACTTTTCAAATCCCTCTCAAAATTGTTGAAATTCTCTTGAAGCTTTTAAAATTCTCTCTAGAATTTTCAAAATCCATGGCCCCATGTTTACAATTTCACATCAAAAAATGGCTAAAATTCCAGTTGAAATTTTTTCAAAGTCCCTTAAAAATTTTCCAATTTTTGTCCCAATTCTTCCCATTCCCATTGAAACTTTTCAAATCCCTCTCAAAATTGTTGAAATTCTCTTGAAGCTTTTAAAATTCTCTCTAGAATTTTCAAAATCCATGGCCACATGTTTACAATTTCACGTAAAAAAATGGCTAAAATTCCAGCTGAAATTTTTTCAAAGTCCCTTAAAAATTTTCCAATTTTTGTCCCAATTCTTCCCATTCCCATTGAAACTTTTCAAATCCCTCTCAAAATTGTTGAAATTCTGTTGAAGCTTTTAAAATTCTCTCTAGAATTTTCAAAATCCATGGCCACATGTTTACAATTTCACATAAAAAAATGGCTAAAATTCCAGTTGAAATTTTTTCAAAGTCCCTTAAAAATTTTCCAATTTTTGTCCCAATTCTTCCCATTCCCATTGAAACTTTTCAAATCCCTCTCAAAATTGTTGAAATTCTGTTGAACCTTTTAAAATTCTCTCTAGAATTTTCAAAATCCATGTCCACATGTTTACAATTTCATGTCAAAAAATGGCTAAAATTCCAGTTGAAATTTTTTCAAAGTCCCTTAAAAATTTTCCAATTTTTGTCCCAATTCTTCCCATTCCCATTGAAACTTTTCAAATCCCTCTCAAAATTGTTGAAATTCTCTTGAAGCTTTTAAAATTCTCTCTAGAATTTTCAAAATCCATGGCCACATGTTTACAATTTCACGTCAAAAAATGGCTAAAATTCCAGTTGAAATTTTTTCAAAGTCCCTTAAAAGTTTTCCAATTTTTGTCCCAATTCTTCCCATTCCCATTGAAACTTTTCAAATCCCTCTCAAAATTGTTGAAATTCTCTTGAAGCTTTTAAAATTCTCTCTAGAATTTTCAAAATCCATGTCCACATGTTTACAATTTCACGTAAAATAATGGCTAAAATTCCAGTTGAAATTTTTTCAAAGTCCCTTAAAATTTTCCAATTTTTGTCCCAATTCTTCCCATTCCCATTGAAACTTTTCAAATCCCTCTCAAAATTGTTGAAATTCTCTTGAAGCTTTTAAAATTCTCTCTAGAATTTTCAAAATCCATGTCCACATGTTTACAATTTCACGACAAAAAATGGCTAAAATTCCAGTTGAAATTTTTTCAAAGTCCCTTAAAAATTTTCCAATTTTTGTCCCAATTCTTCCCATTCCCATTGAAACTTTTCAAATCCCTCTCAAAATTGTTGAAATTCTCTTGAAGCTTTTAAAATTCTCTCTAGAATTTTCAAAATCCATGTCCACATGTTTACAATTTCACGTCAAAAAATGGCTAAAATTCCAGTTGAAATTTTTTCAAAGTCCCTTAAAAGTTTTCCAATTTTTGTCCCAATTCTTCCCATTCCCATTGAAACTTTTCAAATCCCTCTCAAAATTGTTGAAATTCTCTTGAAGCTTTTAAAATTCTCTCTAGAATTTTCAAAATCCATGGCCACATGTTTACTATTTCACGTCAAAAAATGGCTAAAATTCCAGTTGAAATTTTTTCAAAGTCCCTTAAAAATTTTCCAATTTTTGTCCCAATTCTTCCCATTCCCATTGAAACTTTTCAAATCCCTCTCAAAATTGTTGAAATTCTGTTGAAGCTTTTAAAATTCTCTCTAGAATTTTCAAAATCCATGTCCACATGTTTACAATTTCACGTCAAAAAATGGCTAAAATTCCAGTTGAAATTTTTTCAAAGTCCCTTAAAAGTTTTCCAATTTTTGTCCCAATTCTTCCCATTCCCATTGAAACTTTTCAAATCCCTCTCAAAATTGTTGAAATTCTCTTGAAGCTTTTAAAATTCTCTCTAGAATTTTCAAAATCCATGTCCACATGTTTACAATTTCACGTAAAATAATGGCTAAAATTCCAGTTGAAATTTTTTCAAAGTCCCTTAAAATTTTCCAATTTTTGTCCCAATTCTTCCCATTCCCATTGAAACTTTTCAAATCCCTCTCAAAATTGTTGAAATTCTCTTGAAGCTTTTAAAATTCTCTCTAGAATTTTCAAAATCCATGTCCACATGTTTACAATTTCACGACAAAAAATGGCTAAAATTCCAGTTGAAATTTTTTCAAAGTCCCTTAAAAATTTTCCAATTTTTGTCCCAATTCTTCCCATTCCCATTGAAACTTTTCAAATCCCTCTCAAAATTGTTGAAATTCTCTTGAAGCTTTTAAAATTCTCTCTAGAATTTTCAAAATCCATGTCCACATGTTTACAATTTCACGTCAAAAAATGGCTAAAATTCCAGTTGAAATTTTTTCAAAGTCCCTTAAAAGTTTTCCAATTTTTGTCCCAATTCTTCCCATTCCCATTGAAACTTTTCAAATCCCTCTCAAAATTGTTGAAATTCTCTTGAAGCTTTTAAAATTCTCTCTAGAATTTTCAAAATCCATGGCCACATGTTTACTATTTCACGTCAAAAAATGGCTAAAATTCCAGTTGAAATTTTTTCAAAGTCCCTTAAAAATTTTCCAATTTTTGTTCCAATTCTTCCCATTCCCATTGAAACTTTTCAAATCCCTCTCAAAATTGTTGAAATTCTGTTGAAGCTTTTAAAATTCTCTCTAGAATTTTCAAAATCCATGTCCACATGTTTACAATTTCACGTCAAAAAATGGCTAAAATTCCAGTTGAAATTTTTTCAAAGTCCCTTAAAAGTTTTCCAATTTTTGTCCCAATTCTTCCCATTCCCATTGAAACTTTTCAAATCCCTCTCAAAATTGTTGAAATTCTCTTGAAGCTTTTAAAATTCTCTCTAGAATTTTCAAAATCCATGGCCACATGTTTACAATTTCACGTCAAAAAATGGCTAAAATTCCAGTTGAAATTTTTTCAAAGTCCCTGAAAAATTTTCCAATTTTTGTCCCAATTCTTCCCATTCCCATTGAAACTTTTCAAATCCCTCTCAAAATTGTTGAAATTCTGTTGAAGCTTTTAAAATTCTCTCTAGAATTTTCAAAATCCAAGTCCACATGTTTACAATTTCACGTCAAAAAATGGCTAAAATTCCAGTTGAAATTTTTTCAAAGTCCCTTAAAAATTTTCCAATTTTTGTCCCAATTCTTCCCATTCCCATTGAAACTTTTCAAATCCCTCTCAAAATTGTTGAAATTCTCTTGAAGCTTTTAAAATTCTCTCTAGAATTTTCAAAATCCATGTCCACATGTTTACAAGTTCACGTCAAAAAATGGCTAAAATTCCAGCTGAAATTTTTTCAAAGTCCCTTAAAAATTTTCCAATTTTTGTCCCAATTCTTCCCATTCCCATTGAAACTTTTCAAATCCCTCTCAAAATTGTTGAAATTCTGTTGAAGCTTTTAAAATTCTCTCTAGAATTTTCAAAATCCATGTCCACATGTTTACAATTTCACGTCAAAAAATGGCTAAAATTCCAGTTGAAATTTTTTCAAAGTCCCTTAAAAATTTTCCAATTTTTGTCCCAATTCTTCCCATTCCCATTGAAACTTTTAAAATCCCTCTCAAAATTGTTGAAATTCTCTTGAAGCTTTTAAAATTCTCTCTACAATTTTCAAAATCCATGTCCACATGTTTACAATTTCACGTCAAAAAATGGCTAAAATTCCAGTTGAAATTTTTTCAAAGTCCCTGAAAAATTTTCCAATTTTTGTCCCAATTCTTCCCATTCCCATTGAAACTTTTCAAATCCCTCTCAAAATTGTTGAAATTCTCTTGAAGCTTTTAAAATTCTCTCTAGAATTTTCAAAATCCATGGCCACATGTTTACAATTTCACGTCAAAAAATGGCTAAAATTCCAGTTGAAATTTTTTCAAAGTCCCTTAAATTTTTCCAATTTTTGTCCCAATTCTTCCCATTCCCATTGAAACTTTTCAAATCCCTCTCAAAATTGTTGAAATTCTCTTGAAGCTTTTAAAATTCTCTCTAGAATTTTCAAAATCCATGTCCACATGTTTACAATTTCACGTAAAATAATGGCTAAAATTCCAGTTGAAATTTTTTCAAAGTCCCTTAAAATTTTCCAATTTTTGTCCCAATTCTTCCCATTCCCATTGAAACTTTTCAAATCCCTCTCAAAATTGTTGAAATTCTCTTGAAGCTTTTAAAATTCTCTCTAGAATTTTCAAAATCCATGTCCACATGTTTACAATTTCACGACAAAAAATGGCTAAAATTCCAGTTGAAATTTTTTCAAAGTCCCTTAAAAATTTTCCAATTTTTGTCCCAATTCTTCCCATTCCCATTGAAACTTTTCAAATCCCTCTCAAAATTGTTGAAATTCTCTTGAAGCTTTTAAAATTCTCTCTAGAATTTTCAAAATCCATGTCCACATGTTTACAATTTCACGTCAAAAAATGGCTAAAATTCCAGTTGAAATTTTTTCAAAGTCCCTTAAAAGTTTTCCAATTTTTGTCCCAATTCTTCCCATTCCCATTGAAACTTTTCAAATCCCTCTCAAAATTGTTGAAATTCTCTTGAAGCTTTTAAAATTCTCTCTAGAATTTTCAAAATCCATGGCCACATGTTTACTATTTCACGTCAAAAAATGGCTAAAATTCCAGTTGAAATTTTTTCAAAGTCCCTTAAAAATTTTCCAATTTTTGTCCCAATTCTTCCCATTCCCATTGAAACTTTTCAAATCCCTCTCAAAATTGTTGAAATTCTGTTGAAGCTTTTAAAATTCTCTCTAGAATTTTCAAAATCCATGTCCACATGTTTACAATTTCACGTCAAAAAATGGCTAAAATTCCAGTTGAAATTTTTTCAAAGTCCCTTAAAAGTTTTCCAATTTTTGTCCCAATTCTTCCCATTCCCATTGAAACTTTTCAAATCCCTCTCAAAATTGTTGAAATTCTCTTGAAGCTTTTAAAATTCTCTCTAGAATTTTCAAAATCCATGGCCACATGTTTACTATTTCACGTCAAAAAATGGCTAAAATTCCAGTTGAAATTTTTTCAAAGTCCCTTAAAAATTTTCCAATTTTTGTCCCAATTCTTCCCATTCCCATTGAAACTTTTCAAATCCCTCTCAAAATTGTTGAAATTCTGTTGAAGCTTTTAAAATTCTCTCTAGAATTTTCAAAATCCAAGTCCACATGTTTACAATTTCACGTCAAAAAATGGCTAAAATTCCAGTTGAAATTTTTTCAAAGTCCCTTCAAAATTTTCCAATTTTTGTCCCAATTCTTCCCATTCCCATTGAAACTTTTCAAATCCCTCTCAAAATTGTTGAAATTCTCTTGAAGCTTTTAAAATTCTCTCTAGAATTTTCAAAATCCATGTCCACATGTTTACAAGTTCACGTCAAAAAATGGCTAAAATTCCAGCTGAAATTTTTTCAAAGTCCCTTAAAAGTTTTCCAATTTTTGTCCCAATTCTTCCCATTCCCATTGAAACTTTTCAAATCCCTCTCAAAATTGTTGAAATTCTCTTGAAGCTTTTAAAATTCTCTCTAGAATTTTCAAAATCCATGTCCACATGTTTACAATTTCACGTCAAAAAATGGCTAAAATTCCAGTTGAAATTTTTTCAAAGTCCCTTAAAAATTTTCCAATTTTTGTCCCAGTTCTTCCCATTCCCATTGAAACTTTTCAAATCCCTCTCAAAATTGTTGAAATTCTGTTGAAGCTTTTAAAATTCTCTCTAGAATTTTCAAAATCCATGTCCACATGTTTACAATTTCACGTCAAAAAATGGCTAAAATTCCAGCTGAAATTTTTTCAAAGTCCCTTAAAAGTTTTCCAATTTTTGTCCCAATTCTTCCCATTCCCATTGAAACTTTTCAAATCCCTCTCAGAATTGTTGAAATTCTGTTGAAGCTTTTAAAATTCTCTCTAGAATTTTCAAAATCCATGGCCACATGTTTACTATTTCACGTCAAAAAATGGCTAAAATTCCAGTTGAAATTTTTTCAAAGTCCCTTAAAAATTTTCCAATTTTTGTCCCAATTCTTCCCATTCCCATTGAAACTTTTCAAATCCCTCTCAAAATTGTTGAAATTCTGTTGAAGCTTTTAAAATTCTCTCTAGAATTTTCAAAATCCAAGTCCACATGTTTACAATTTCACGTCAAAAAATGGCTAAAATTCCAGTTGAAATTTTTTCAAAGTCCCTGAAAAATTTTCCAATTTTTGTCCCAATTCTTCCCATTCCCATTGAAACTTTTCAAATCCCTCTCAAAATTGTTGAAATTCTCTTGAAGCTTTTAAAATTCTCTCTAGAATTTTCAAAATCCATGTCCACATGTTTACAAGTTCACGTCAAAAAATGGCTAAAATTCCAGCTGAAATTTTTTCAAAGTCCCTTAAAAATTTTCCAATTTTTGTCCCAATTCTTCCCATTCCCATTGAAACTTTTCAAATCCCTCTCAAAATTGTTGAAATTCTGTTGAAGCTTTTAAAATTCTCTCTAGAATTTTCAAAATCCATGTCCACATGTTTACAATTTCACGTCAAAAAATGGCTAAAATTCCAGTTGAAATTTTTTCAAAGTCCCTTAAAAATTTTCCAATTTTTGTCCCAATTCTTCCCATTCCCATTGAAACTTTTCAAATCCCTCTCAAAATTGTTGAAATTCTCTTGAAGCTTTTAAAATTCTCTCTACAATTTTCAAAATCCATGTCCACATGTTTACAATTTCACGTCAAAAAATGGCTAAAATTCCAGTTGAAATTTTTTCAAAGTCCCTGAAAAATTTTCCAATTTTTGTCCCAATTCTTCCCATTCCCATTGAAACTTTTCAAATCCCTCTCAAAATTGTTGAAATTCTGTTGAAGCTTTTAAAATTCTCTCTAGAATTTTCAAAATCCAAGTCCACATGTTTACAATTTCACGTCAAAAAATGGCTAAAATTCCAGTTGAAATTTTTTCAAAGTCCCTTCAAAATTTTCCAATTTTTGTCCCAATTCTTCCCATTCCCATTGAAACTTTTCAAATCCCTCTCAAAATTGTTGAAATTCTCTTGAAGCTTTTAAAATTCTCTCTAGAATTTTCAAAATCCATGTCCACATGTTTACAAGTTCACGTCAAAAAATGGCTAAAATTCCAGCTGAAATTTTTTCAAAGTCCCTTAAAAATTTTCCAATTTTTGTCCCAATTCTTCCCATTCCCATTGAAACTTTTCAAATCCCTCTCAAAATTGTTGAAATTCTCTTGAAGCTTTTAAAATTCTCTCTAGAATTTTCAAAATCCATGTCCACATGTTTACAATTTCACGTCAAAAAATGGCTAAAATTCCAGTTGAAATTTTTTCAAAGTCCCTTAAAAATTTTCCAATTTTTGTCCCAATTCTTCCCATTCCCATTGAAACTTTTCAAATCCCTCTCAAAATTGTTGAAATTCTCTTGAAGCTTTTAAAATTCTCTCTAGAATTTTCAAAATCCATGTCCACATGTTTACAATTTCACGTCAAAAAATGGCTAAAATTCCAGTTGAAATTTTTTCAAAGTCCCTTAAAAGTTTTCCAATTTTTGTCCCAATTCTTCCCATTCCCATTGAAACTTTTCAAATCCCTCTCAAAATTGTTGAAATTCTCTTGAAGCTTTTAAAATTCTCTCTAGAATTTTCAAAATCCATGGCCACATGTTTACTATTTCACGTCAAAAAATGGCTAAAATTCCAGTTGAAATTTTTTCAAAGTCCCTTAAAAATTTTCCAATTTTTGTCCCAATTCTTCCCATTCCCATTGAAACTTTTCAAATCCCTCTCAAAATTGTTGAAATTCTGTTGAAGCTTTTAAAATTCTCTCTAGAATTTTCAAAATCCATGTCCACATGTTTACAATTTCACGTCAAAAAATGGCTAAAATTCCAGTTGAAATTTTTTCAAAGTCCCTTAAAAGTTTTCCAATTTTTGTCCCAATTCTTCCCATTCCCATTGAAACTTTTCAAATCCCTCTCAAAATTGTTGAAATTCTGTTGAAGCTTTTAAAATTCTCTCTAGAATTTTCAAAATCCATGGCCACATGTTTACTATTTCACGTCAAAAAATGGCTAAAATTCCAGTTGAAATTTTTTCAAAGTCCCTTAAAAATTTTCCAATTTTTGTCCCAATTCTTCCCATTCCCATTGAAACTTTTCAAATCCCTCTCAAAATTGTTGAAATTCTGTTGAAGCTTTTAAAATTCTCTCTAGAATTTTCAAAATCCAAGTCCACATGTTTACAATTTCACGTCAAAAAATGGCTAAAATTCCAGTTGAAATTTTTTCAAAGTCCCTTAAAAATTTTCCAATTTTTGTCCCAATTCTTCCCATTCCCATTGAAACTTTTCAAATCCCTCTCAAAATTGTTGAAATTCTCTTGAAGCTTTTAAAATTCTCTCTAGAATTTTCAAAATCCATGTCCACATGTTTACAAGTTCACGTCAAAAAATGGTTAAAATTCCAGCTGAAATTTTTTCAAAGTCCCTTAAAAATTTTCCAATTTTTGTCCCAATTCTTCCCATTCCCATTGAAACTTTTCAAATCCCTCTCAAAATTGTTGAAATTCTGTTGAAGCTTTTAAAATTCTCTCTAGAATTTTCAAAATCCATGTCCACATGTTTACAATTTCACGTCAAAAAATGGCTAAAATTCCAGTTGAAATTTTTTCAAAGTCCCTTAAAAATTTTCCAATTTTTGTCCCAATTCTTCCCATTCCCATTGAAACTTTTCAAATCCCTCTCAAAATTGTTGAAATTCTCTTGAAGCTTTTAAAATTCTCTCTAGAATTTTCAAAATCCATGTCCACATGTTTACAATTTCACGTCAAAAAATGGCTAAAATTCCAGTTGAAATTTTTTCAAAGTCCCTTAAAAGTTTTCCAATTTTTGTCCCAATTCTTCCCATTCCCATTGAAACTTTTCAAATCCCTCTCAAAATTGTTGAAATTCTCTTGAAGCTTTTAAAATTCTCTCTAGAATTTTCAAAATCCATGGCCACATGTTTACTATTTCACGTCAAAAAATGGCTAAAATTCCAGTTGAAATTTTTTCAAAGTCCCTTAAAAATTTTCCAATTTTTGTCCCAATTCTTCCCATTCCCATTGAAACTTTTCAAATCCCTCTCAAAATTGTTGAAATTCTGTTGAAGCTTTTAAAATTCTCTCTAGAATTTTCAAAATCCAAGTCCACATGTTTACAATTTCACGTCAAAAAATGGCTAAAATTCCAGTTGAAATTTTTTCAAAGTCCCTTCAAAATTTTCCAATTTTTGTCCCAATTCTTCCCATTCCCATTGAAACTTTTCAAATCCCTCTCAAAATTGTTGAAATTCTGTTGAAGCTTTTAAAATTCTCTCTAGAATTTTCAAAATCCATGGCCACATGTTTACAAGTTCACGTCAAAAAATGGCTAAAATTCCAGCTGAAATTTTTTCAAAGTCCCTTAAAAATTTTCCAATTTTTGTCCCAATTCTTCCCATTCCCATTGAAACTTTTCAAATCCCTCTCAAAATTGTTGAAATTCTGTTGAAGCTTTTAAAATTCTCTCTAGAATTTTCAAAATCCATGGCCACATGTTTACAATTTCACGTCAAAAAATGGCTAAAATTCCAGTTGAAATTTTTTCAAAGTCCCTTAAAAATTTTCCAATTTTTGTCCCAATTCTTCCCATTCCCATTGAAACTTTTAAAATCCCTCTCAAAATTGTTGAAATTCTCTTGAAGCTTTTAAAATTCTCTCTACAATTTTCAAAATCCATGTCCACATGTTTACAATTTCACGTCAAAAAATGGCTAAAATTCCAGTTGAAATTTTTTCAAAGTCCCTGAAAAATTTTCCAATTTTTGTCCCAATTCTTCCCATTCCCATTGAAACTTTTCAAATCCCTCTCAAAATTGTTGAAATTCTGTTGAAGCTTTTAAAATTCTCTCTAGAATTTTCAAAATCCAAGTCCACATGTTTACAATTTCACGTCAAAAAATGGCTAAAATTCCAGTTGAAATTTTTTCAAAGTCCCTTCAAAATTTTCCAATTTTTGTCCCAATTCTTCCCATTCCCATTGAAACTTTTCAAATCCCTCTCAAAATTGTTGAAATTCTCTTGAAGCTTTTAAAATTCTCTCTAGAATTTTCAAAATCCATGTCCACATGTTTACAAGTTCACGTCAAAAAATGGCTAAAATTCCAGCTGAAATTTTTTCAAAGTCCCTTAAAAATTTTCCAATTTTTGTCCCAATTCTTCCCATTCCCATTGAAACTTTTCAAATCCCTCTCAAAATTGTTGAAATTCTCTTGAAGCTTTTAAAATTCTCTCTAGAATTTTCAAAATCCATGTCCACATGTTTACAATTTCACGTCAAAAAATGGCTAAAATTCCAGTTGAAATTTTTTCAAAGTCCCTTAAAAATTTTCCAATTTTTGTCCCAATTCTTCCCATTCCCATTGAAACTTTTCAAATCCCTCTCAAAATTGTTGAAATTCTCTTGAAGCTTTTAAAATTCTCTCTAGAATTTTCAAAATCCATGTCCACATGTTTACAATTTCACGTCAAAAAATGGCTAAAATTCCAGTTGAAATTTTTTCAAAGTCCCTTAAAAGTTTTCCAATTTTTGTCCCAATTCTTCCCATTCCCATTGAAACTTTTCAAATCCCTCTCAAAATTGTTGAAATTCTCTTGAAGCTTTTAAAATTCTCTCTAGAATTTTCAAAATCCATGGCCACATGTTTACTATTTCACGTCAAAAAATGGCTAAAATTCCAGTTGAAATTTTTTCAAAGTCCCTTAAAAATTTTCCAATTTTTGTCCCAATTCTTCCCATTCCCATTGAAACTTTTCAAATCCCTCTCAAAATTGTTGAAATTCTGTTGAAGCTTTTAAAATTCTCTCTAGAATTTTCAAAATCCATGTCCACATGTTTACAATTTCACGTCAAAAAATGGCTAAAATTCCAGTTGAAATTTTTTCAAAGTCCCTTAAAAGTTTTCCAATTTTTGTCCCAATTCTTCCCATTCCCATTGAAACTTTTCAAATCCCTCTCAAAATTGTTGAAATTCTGTTGAAGCTTTTAAAATTCTCTCTAGAATTTTCAAAATCCATGGCCACATGTTTACTATTTCACGTCAAAAAATGGCTAAAATTCCAGTTGAAATTTTTTCAAAGTCCCTTAAAAATTTTCCAATTTTTGTCCCAATTCTTCCCATTCCCATTGAAACTTTTCAAATCCCTCTCAAAATTGTTGAAATTCTCTTGAAGCTTTTAAAATTCTCTCTAGAATTTTCAAAATCCAAGTCCACATGTTTACAATTTCACGTCAAAAAATGGCTAAAATTCCAGTTGAAATTTTTTCAAAGTCCCTTAAAAATTTTCCAATTTTTGTCCCAATTCTTCCCATTCCCATTGAAACTTTTCAAATCCCTCTCAAAATTGTTGAAATTCTCTTGAAGCTTTTAAAATTCTCTCTAGAATTTTCAAAATCCATGTCCACATGTTTACAAGTTCACGTCAAAAAATGGTTAAAATTCCAGCTGAAATTTTTTCAAAGTCCCTTAAAAATTTTCCAATTTTTGTCCCAATTCTTCCCATTCCCATTGAAACTTTTCAAATCCCTCTCAAAATTGTTGAAATTCTGTTGAAGCTTTTAAAATTCTCTCTAGAATTTTCAAAATCCATGTCCACATGTTTACAATTTCACGTCAAAAAATGGCTAAAATTCCAGTTGAAATTTTTTCAAAGTCCCTTAAAAATTTTCCAATTTTTGTCCCAATTCTTCCCATTCCCATTGAAACTTTTCAAATCCCTCTCAAAATTGTTGAAATTCTCTTGAAGCTTTTAAAATTCTCTCTAGAATTTTCAAAATCCATGTCCACATGTTTACAATTTCACGTCAAAAAATGGCTAAAATTCCAGTTGAAATTTTTTCAAAGTCCCTTAAAAGTTTTCCAATTTTTGTCCCAATTCTTCCCATTCCCATTGAAACTTTTCAAATCCCTCTCAAAATTGTTGAAATTCTCTTGAAGCTTTTAAAATTCTCTCTAGAATTTTCAAAATCCATGGCCACATGTTTACTATTTCACGTCAAAAAATGGCTAAAATTCCAGTTGAAATTTTTTCAAAGTCCCTTAAAAATTTTCCAATTTTTGTCCCAATTCTTCCCATTCCCATTGAAACTTTTCAAATCCCTCTCAAAATTGTTGAAATTCTGTTGAAGCTTTTAAAATTCTCTCTAGAATTTTCAAAATCCAAGTCCACATGTTTACAATTTCACGTCAAAAAATGGCTAAAATTCCAGTTGAAATTTTTTCAAAGTCCCTTCAAAATTTTCCAATTTTTGTCCCAATTCTTCCCATTCCCATTGAAACTTTTCAAATCCCTCTCAAAATTGTTGAAATTCTGTTGAAGCTTTTAAAATTCTCTCTAGAATTTTCAAAATCCATGGCCACATGTTTACAAGTTCACGTCAAAAAATGGCTAAAATTCCAGCTGAAATTTTTTCAAAGTCCCTTAAAAATTTTCCAATTTTTGTCCCAATTCTTCCCATTCCCATTGAAACTTTTCAAATCCCTCTCAAAATTGTTGAAATTCTGTTGAAGCTTTTAAAATTCTCTCTAGAATTTTCAAAATCCATGGCCACATGTTTACAATTTCACGTCAAAAAATGGCTAAAATTCCAGTTGAAATTTTTTCAAAGTCCCTTAAAAATTTTCCAATTTTTGTCCCAATTCTTCCCATTCCCATTGAAACTTTTCAAATCCCTCTCAAAATTGTTGAAATTCTCTTGAAGCTTTTAAAATTCTCTCTACAATTTTCAAAATCCATGTCCACATGTTTACAATTTCACGTCAAAAAATGGCTAAAATTCCAGTTGAAATTTTTTCAAAGTCCCTGAAAAATTTTCCAATTTTTGTCCCAATTCTTCCCATTCCCATTGAAACTTTTCAAATCCCTCTCAAAATTGTTGAAATTCTCTTGAAGCTTTTAAAATTCTCTCTAGAATTTTCAAAATCCATGGCCACATGTTTACAATTTCACGTCAAAAAATGGCTAAAATTCCAGTTGAAATTTTTTCAAAGTCCCTTAAAAATTTTCCAATTTTTGTCCCAATTCTTCCCATTCCCATTGAAACTTTTCAAATCCCTCTCAAAATTGTTGAAATTCTCTTGAAGCTTTTAAAATTCTCTCTAGAATTTTCAAAATCCATGTCCACATGTTTACAATTTCATGTCAAAAAATGGCTAAAATTCCAGTTGAAATTTTTTCAAAGTCCCTTAAAAATTTTCCAATTTTTGTCCCAATTCTTCCCATTCCCATTGAAACTTTTCAAATCCCTCTCAAAATTGTTGAAATTCTCTTGAAGCTTTTAAAATTCTCTCCAGAATTTTCAAAATCCATGTCCACATGTTTACAATTTCACGTCAAAAAATGGCTAAAATTCCAGTTGAAATTTTTTCAAAGTCCCTTAAAAATTTTCCAATTTTTGTCCCAATTCTTCCCATTCCCATTGAAACTTTTCAAATCCCTCTCAAAATTGTTGAAATTCTCTTGAAGCTTTTAAAATTCTCTCTAGAATTTTCAAAATCCATGTCCACATGTTTACAATTTCACGTCAAAAAATGGCTAAAATTCCAGTTGAAATTTTTTCAAAGTCCCTGAAAAATTTTCCAATTTTTGTCCCAATTCTTCCCATTCCCATTGAAACTTTTCAAATCCCTCTCAAAATTGTTGAAATTCTCTTGAAGCTTTTAAAATTCTCTCTAGAATTTTCAAAATCCATGGCCACATGTTTACAATTTCACGTAAAAAAATTGCTAAAATTCCAGTTGAAATTTTTTCAAAGTCCCTTAAAAATTTTCCAATTTTTGTCCCAATTCTTCCCATTCCCATTGAAACTTTTCAAATCCCTCTCAAAATTGTTGAAATTCTGTTGAAGCTTTTAAAATTCTCTCTAGAATTTTCAAAATCCATGGCCACATGTTTACAATTTCACGTCAAAAAATTGCTAAAATTCCAGCTGAAATTTTTTCAAAGTCCCTTAAACATTTTCCAATTTTTGTCCCAATTCTTCCCATTCCCATTGAAACTTTTCAAATCCCTCTCAAAATTGTTGAAATTCTCTTGAAGCTTTTAAAATTCTCTCTAGAATTTTCAAAATCCATGTCCACATGTTTACAATTTCACGTAAAATAATGGCTAAAATTCCAGTTGAAATTTTTTCAAAGTCCCTTAAAAATTTTCCAATTTTTGTCCCAATTCTTCCCATTCCCATTGAAACTTTTCAAATCCCTCTCAAAATTGTTGAAATTCTGTTGAAGCTTTTAAAATTCTCTCTAGAATTTTCAAAATCCATGGCCACATGTTTACTATTTCACGTCAAAAAATGGCTAAAATTCCAGTTGACATTTTTTCAAAGTCCCTTAAAAATTTTCCAATTTTTGTCCCAATTCTTCCCATTCCCATTGAAACTTTTCAAATCCCTCTCAAAATTGTTTAAATTCTGTTGAAGCTTTTAAAATTCTCTCTAGAATTTTCAAAATCCATGGCCACATGTTTACAATTTCACGTAAAAAAAATGGCTAAAATTCCAGTTGAAATTTTTTCAAAGTCCGTTAAAGTTTTCCAATTTTTGTCCCAATTCTTCCCATTCCCATTGAAACTTTTAAAATCCCTCTCAAAATTGATGAAATTCTCTTGAAGCTTTTAAAATTCTCTCTAGAATTTTCAAAATCCATGTCCACATGTTTACAATTTCACGTCAAAAATGGCTAAAATTCCAGTTGAAATTTTTCAAAGTCCCTTAAAAATTTTCCAATTTTTGTCCCAATTCTTCCCATTCCCATTGAAACTTTTAAAATCCCTCTCAAAATTGTTGAAATTCTCTTGAAGCTTTTAAAATTCTCTCTACAATTTTCAAAATCCATGTCCACATGTTTACAATTTCACGTCAAAAAAATGGCTAAAATTCCAGTTGAAATTTTTTCAAAGTCCCTGAAAAATTTCCAATTTTTGTCCCAATTCTTCCCATTCCCATTGAAACTTTTCAAATCCCTCTCAAAATTGTTGAAATTCTCTTGAAGCTTTTAAAATTCTCTCTAGAATTTTCAAAATCCATGGCCACATGTTTACAATTTCACGTCAAAAAATGGCTAAAATTCCAGTTGAAATTTTTTCAAAGTCCCTTAAAAATTTTCCAATTTTTGTCCCAATTCTTCCCATTCCCATTGAAACTTTTCAAATCCCTCTCAAAATTGTTGAAATTCTCTTGAAGCTTTTAAAATTCTCTCTAGAATTTTCAAAATCCATGTCCACATGTTTACAATTTCATGTCAAAAATGGCTAAAATTCCAGTTGAAATTTTTTCAAAGTCCCTTAAAAATTTTCCAATTTTTGTCCCAATTCTTCCCATTCCCATTGAAACTTTTCAAATCCCTCTCAAAATTGTTGAAATTCTCTTGAAGCTTTTAAAATTCTCTCCAGAATTTTCAAAATCCATGTCACATGTTTACAATTTCACGTCAAAAAATGGCTAAAATTCCAGTTGAAATTTTTTCAAAGTCCCTTAAAAATTTTCCAATTTTTGTCCCAATTCTTCCCATTCCCATTGAAACTTTTCAAATCCCTCTCAAAATTGTTGAAATTCTCTTGAAGCTTTTAAAATTCTCTCTACAATTTTCAAAATCCATGTCCACATGTTTACAATTTCACGTCAAAAAATGGCTAAAATTCCAGTTGAAATTTTTCAAAGTCCCTGAAAAATTTTCCAATTTTTGTCCCAATTCTTCCCATTCCCATTGAAACTTTTCAAATCCCTCTCAAAATTGTTGAAATTCTCTTGAAGCTTTTAAAATTCTCTCTAGAATTTTCAAAATCCATGGCCACATGTTTACAATTTCACGTAAAAAAATTGCTAAAATTCCAGTTGAAATTTTTTTCAAAGTCCCTTAAAAATTTTCCAATTTTTGTCCCAATTCTTCCCATTCCCATTGAAACTTTTCAAATCCCTCTCAAAATTGTTGAAATTCTGTTGAAGCTTTTAAAATTCTCTCTAGAATTTTCAAAATCCATGGCCACATGTTTACAATTTCACGTCAAAAAATTGCTAAAATTCCAGCTGAAATTTTTTCAAAGTCCCTTAAACATTTTCCAATTTTTGTCCCAATTCTTCCCATTCCCATTGAAACTTTTCAAATCCCTCTCAAAATTGTTGAAATTCTCTTGAAGCTTTTAAAATTCTCTCTAGAATTTTCAAAATCCATGTCCACATGTTTACAATTTCACGTAAAATAATGGCTAAAATTCCAGTTGAAATTTTTTCAAAGTCCCTTAAAAATTTTCCAATTTTTGTCCCAATTCTTCCCATTCCCATTGAAACTTTTCAAATCCCTCTCAAAATTGTTGAAATTCTCTTGAAGCTTTTAAAATTCTCTCTAGAATTTTCAAAATCCATGGCCACATGTTTACTATTTCACGTCAAAAAATGGCTAAAATTCCAGTTGAAATTTTTTCAAAGTCCCTTAAAAATTTTCCAATTTTTGTCCCAATTCTTCCCATTCCCATTGAAACTTTTCAAATCCCTCTCAAAATTGTTTAAATTCTGTTGAAGCTTTTAAAATTCTCTCTAGAATTTTCAAAATCCATGGCCACATGTTTACAATTTCACGTAAAAAAATGGCTAAAATTCCAGTTGAAATTTTTTCAAAGTCCGTTAAAGTTTTCCAATTTTTGTCCCAATTCTTCCCATTCCCATTGAAACTTTTAAAATCCCTCTCAAAATTGATGAAATTCTCTTGAAGCTTTTAAAATTCTCTCTAGAATTTTCAAAATCCATGTCCACATGTTTACAATTTCACGTCAAAAAATGGCTAAAATTCCAGTTGAAATTTTTTCAAAGTCCCTTAAAAATTTTCCAATTTTTGTCCCAATTCTTCCCATTCCCATTGAAACTTTTCAAATCCCTCTCAAAATTGTTGAAATTCTCTTGAAGCTTTTAAAATTCTCTCTAGAATTTTCAAAATCCATGGCCACATGTTTACAAGTTCACGTCAAAAAATGGCTAAAATTCCAGCTGAAATTTTTTCAAAGTCCTTAAAAATTTTCCAATTTTTGTCCCAATTCTTCCCATTCCCATTGAAACTTTTCAAATCCCTCTCAAAATTGTTGAAATTCTGTTGAAGCTTTTAAAATTCTCTCTAGAATTTTCAAAATCCATGTCCACATGTTTACAATTTCACGTCAAAAAATGGCTAAAATTCCAGTTGAAATTTTTTCAAAGTCCCTTAAAAATTTTCCAATTTTTGTCCCAATTCTTCCCATTCCCATTGAAACTTTTCAAATCCCTCTCAAAATTGATGAAATTCTCTTGAAGCTTTTAAAATTCTCTCTAGAATTTTCAAAATCCATGTCCACATGTTTACAATTTCACGTCAAAAAATGGCTAAAATTCCAGTTGAAATTTTTTCAAAGTCCCTTAAAAGTTTTCCAATTTTTGTCCCAATTCTTCCCATTCCCATTGAAACTTTTCAAATCCCTCTCAAAATTGTTGAAATTCTGTTGAAGCTTTTAAAATTCTCTCTAGAATTTTCAAAATCCATGTCCACATGTTTACAATTTCACGTCAAAAATGGCTAAAATTCCAGTTGAAATTTTTTCAAAGTCCCTTAAAAATTTTCCAATTTTTGTCCCAATTCTTCCCATTCCCATTGAAACTTTTCAAATCCCTCTCAAAATTGTTGAAATTCTCTTGAAGCTTTTAAAATTCTCTCTAGAATTTTCAAAATCCATGGCCACATGTTTACAATTTCACGTAAAAAAATGGCTAAAATTCCAGTTGAAATTTTTTCAAAGTCCGTTAAAGTTTTCCAATTTTTGTCCCAATTCTTCCCATTCCCATTGAAACTTTTAAAATCCCTCTCAAAATTGATGAAATTCTCTTGAAGCTTTTTAAAATTCTCTCTAGAATTTTCAAAATCCATGGCCACATGTTTACAATTTCACGACAAAAAATGGCTAAAATTCCAGTTGAAATTTTTTCAAAGTCCCTTAAAAATTTTCCAATTTTTGTCCCAATTCTTCCCATTCCCATTGAAACTTTTCAAATCCCTCTCAAAATTGTTGAAATTCTCTTGAAGCTTTTAAAATTCTCTCTAGAATTTTCAAAATCCATGTCCACATGTTTACAATTTCACGTCAAAAAATGGCTAAAATTCCAGTTGAAATTTTTTCAAAGTCCCTTAAAAGTTTTCCAATTTTTGTCCCAATTCTTCCCATTCCCGTTGAAACTTTTCAAATCCCTCTCAAATTGTTGAAATTCTCTTGAAGCTTTTAAAATTCTCTCTAGAATTTTCAAAATCCATGGCCACATGTTTACTATTTCACGTCAAAAAATGGCTAAAATTCCAGTTGAAATTTTTTCAAAGTCCCTTAAAAATTTTCCAATTTTTGTCCCAATTCTTCCCATTCCCATTGAAACTTTTCAAATCCCTCTCAAAATTGTTGAAATTCTGTTGAAGCTTTTAAAATTCTCTCTAGAATTTTCAAATCCATGTCCACATGTTTACAATTTCACGTCAAAAAATGGCTAAAATTCCAGTTGAAATTTTTTCAAAGTCCCTTAAAAGTTTTCCAATTTTGTCCCAATTCTTCCCATTCCCATTGAAACTTTTCAAATCCCTCTCAAATTGTTGAAATTCTCTTGAAGCTTTTAAAATTCTCTCTAGAATTTTCAAAATCCATGGCCACATGTTTACTATTTCACGTCAAAAAATGGCTAAAATTCCAGTTGAAATTTTTTCAAAGTCCCTTAAAAATTTTCCAATTTTTGTCCCAATTCTTCCATTCCCATTGAAACTTTTCAAATCCCTCTCAAAATTGTTGAAATTCTGTTGAAGCTTTTAAAATTCTCTCTAGAATTTTCAAAATCCAAGTCCACATGTTTACAATTTCACGTCAAAAAATGGCTAAAATTCCAGTTGAAATTTTTTCAAAGTCCCTTCAAAATTTTCCAATTTTTGTCCCAATTCTTCCCATTCCCATTGAAACTTTTCAAATCCCTCTCAAAATTGTTGAAATTCTCTTGAAGCTTTTAAAATTCTCTCTAGAATTTTCAAAATCCATGTCCACATGTTTACAATTTCACGTCAAAAAATGGCTAAAATTCCAGTTGAAATTTTTTCAAAGTCCCTTAAAAATTTTCCAATTTTTGTCCCAATTCTTCCCATTCCCATTGAAACTTTTCAAATCCCTCTCAAAATTGTTGAAATTCTCTTGAAGCTTTAAAATTCTCTCTAGAATTTTCAAAATCCATGGCCACATGTTTACAATTTCACGTCAAAAAATGGCTAAAATTCCAGTTGAAATTTTTTCAAAGTCCCTTAAAAATTTTCCAATTTTTGTCCCAATTCTTCCCATTCCCATTGAAACTTTTCAAATCCCTCTCAAAATTGTTGAAATTCTGTTGAAGCTTTTAAAATTCTCTCTAGAATTTTCAAAATCCATGGCCACATGTTTACAATTTCACGTCAAAAAATGGCTAAAATTCCAGTTGAAATTTTTTCAAAGTCCCTTCAAAATTTTCCAATTTTTGTCCCAATTCTTCCCATTCCCATTGAAACTTTTCAAATCCCTCTCAAAATTGTTGAAATTCTCTTGAAGCTTTTAAAATTCTCTCTAGAATTTTCAAAATCCACTTCAACAGGTTTACAATTTCACGTCAAAAAATGGCTAAAATTCCAGTTGAAATTTTTTCAAAGTCCCTTAAAGTTTTCCAATTTTTGTCCCAATTCTTCCCATTCCCATTGAAACTTTTCAAATCCCTCTCAAAATTGTTGAAATTCTCTTGAAGCTTTTAAAATTCTCTCTAGAATTTTCAAAATCCATGGCCACATGTTTACAATTTCACGTCAAAAAATGGCTAAAATTCCAGCTGAAATTTTTCAAAGTCCCTTAAAAATTTTCCAATTTTTGTCCCAATTCTTCCCATTCCCATTGAAACTTTTCAAATCCCTCTCAAAATTGTTGAAATTCTGTTGAAGCTTTTAAAATTCTCTCTAGAATTTTCAAAATCCATGGCCACATGTTTACAATTTCACATAAAAAAATGGCTAAAATTCCAGTTGAAATTTTTTCAAAGTCCCTTAAAAATTTTCCAATTTTTGTCCCAATTCTTCCCATTCCCATTGAAACTTTTCAAATCCCTCTCAAAATTGTTGAAATTCTCTTGAAGCTTTTAAAATTCTCTCTAGAATTTTCAAAATCCATGGCCACATGTTT
>NW_028115629.1:0-54924 GCF_964273445.1 Streptopelia decaocto | reverse complement strand
CCATTTTTTGACGTGAAATTGTAAACATGTGGACATGGATTTTGAAAATTCTGGAGAGAATTTTAAAAGCTTCAAGAGAATTTCAACAATTTTGAGAGGGATTTGAAAAGTTTCAATGGGAATGGAAGAATTGGGACAAAAATTGAAAGATTTTGAAGGGACTTTGAAAAAATTTCAACTGGAATTTTAGCCATTTTTTGATGTGAAATTGTAAACATGTGGACATGGATTTGAAAATTCTAGAGAGAATTTTAAAAGTTTCAAGAGAATTTCAACAATTTTGAGAGGGATTTGAAAAGTTTCAATGGGAATGGGAAGAATTGGGACAAAAATTGGAAAATTTTGAAGGGACTTTGAAAAAATTTCAACTGGAATTTTAGCCATTTTTTTACATGAAATTGTAAACATGTGGACATGGATTTTGAAAATTCTAGAGAGAATTTTAAAAGCTTCAAGAGAATTTCAACAATTTTGAGAGGGATTTGAAAAGTTTCAATGGGAATGGGA
This sequence comes from Streptopelia decaocto, assembly GCF_964273445.1. Taxonomy (NCBI): domain Eukaryota; kingdom Metazoa; phylum Chordata; class Aves; order Columbiformes; family Columbidae; genus Streptopelia; species Streptopelia decaocto. The sequence continues at coordinate 54,417 of NW_028115629.1, read as the reverse complement.
AGAATTGGGACAAAAATTGGAAAACTTTTAAGGGACTTTGAAAAAATTTCAACTGGAATTTTAGCCATTTTTTGACGTGAAATTGTAAACATGTGGACATGGATTTTGAAAATTCTAGAGAGAATTTTAAAAGCTTCAAGAGAATTTCAACAATTTTGAGAGGGATTTGAAAAGTTTCAATGGGAATGGGAAGAATTGGGACAAAAATTGGAAAATTTTGAAGGGACTTGGAAAAAATTTCAACTGGAATTTTAGCCATTTTTTAATGTGAAATTGTAAACATGTGGACATGGATTTTGAAAATTCTAGAGAGAATTTTAAAAGCTTCAAGAGAATTTCAACAATTTTGAGAGGGATTTGAAAAGTTTCAATGGGAATGGGAAGAATTGGGACAAAAATTGGAAAATTTTTAAGGGACTTTGAAAAAATTTCAACTGGAATTTTAGCCATTTTTTGACGTGAAATTGTAAACATGTGGACATGGATTTTGAAAATTCTGGAGAGAATTTTAAAAGCTTCAAGAGAATTTCAACAATTTTGAGAGGGATTTGAAAAGTTTCAATGGGAATGGGAAGAATTGGGACAAAAATCGGAAAATTTTTCAGGGACTTTGAAAAAATTTCAGCTGGAATTTTAGCCGTTTTTTTATGTGAAATTGTAAACATGTGGACATGGATTTTGAAAATTCTAGAGAGAATTTTAAAAGTTTCAAGAGAATTTCAACAATTTTGAGAGGGATTTGAAAAGTTTCAATGGGAATGGGAAGAATTGGGACAAAAATTGGAAAACTTTTAAGGGACTTTGAAAAAATTTCAACTGGAATTTTAGCCATTTTTTTACATGAAATTGTAAACATGTGGACATGGATTTTGAAAATTCTGGAGAGAATTTTAAAAGCTTCAAGAGAATTTCAACAATTTTGAGAGGGATTTGAAAAGTTTCAATGGGAATGGGAAGAATTGGGACAAAAATTGGAAAATTTTTAAGGGACTTTGAAAAAATTTCAACTGGAATTTTAGCCATTTTTTAATGTGAAATTGTAAACATGTGGACATGGATTTTGAAAATTCTAGAGAGAATTTTAAAAGCTTCAAGAGAATTTCAACAATTTTGAGAGGGATTTGAAAAGTTTCAATGGGAATGGGAAGAATTGGGACAAAAATTGGAAAATTTTTAAGGGACTTTGAAAAAATTTCAACTGGAATTTTAGCCATTTTTTGACGTGAAATTGTAAACATGTGGACATGGATTTTGAAAATTCTAGAGAGAATTTTAAAAGCTTCAAGAGAATTTCAACAATTTTGAGAGGGATTTGAAAAGTTTCAATGGGAATGGGAAGAATTGGGACAAAAATCGGAAAATTTTTCAGGGACTTTGAAAAAATTTCAGCTGGAATTTTAGCCGTTTTTTTATGTGAAATTGTAAACATGTGGACATGGATTTTGAAAATTCTAGAGAGAATTTTAAAAGCTTCAAGAGAATTTCAACAATTTTGAGAAGGATTTGAAAAGTTTCAATGGGAATGGGAAGAATTGGGACAAAAATTGGAAAATTTTTAAGGGACTTTGAAAACATTTCAACTGGAATTTTAGCCATTTTTTGACGTGAAATTGTAAACATGTGGACATGGATTTTGAAAATTCTGGAGAGAATTTTAAAAGCTTCAAGAGAATTTCAACAATTTTGAGAGGGATTTGAAAAGTTTCAATGGGAATGGGAAGAATTGGGACAAAAATTGAAAGATTTTGAAGGGACTTTGAAAAAATTTCAACTGGAATTTTAGCCATTTTTTGATGTGAAATTGTAAACCTGTGGACATGGATTTTGAAAATTCTGGAGAGAATTTTAAAAGCTTCAAGAGAATTTCAACAATTTTGAGAGGGATTTGAAAAGTTTCAATGGGAATGGGAAGAATTGGGACAAAAATTGGAAAATTTTTAAGGGACTTTGAAAAAATTTCAACTGGAATTTTAGCCATTTTTTTACATGAAATTGTAAACATGTGGACATGGATTTTGAAAATTCTAGAGAGAATTTTAAAAGCTTCAAGAGAATTTCAACAATTTTGAGAGGGATTTGAAAAGTTTCAATGGGAATGGGAAGAATTGGGACAAAAATTGGAAAACTTTTAAGGGACTTTGAAAAAATTTCAACTGGAATTTTAGCCATTTTTTGACGTGAAATTGTAAACATGTGGACATGGATTTTGAAAATTCTGGAGAGAATTTTAAAAGCTTCAAGAGAATTTCAACAATTTTGAGAGGGATTTGAAAAGTTTCAATGGGAATGGGAAGAATTGGGACAAAAATTGGAAAACTTTTAAGGGACTTTGAAAAAATTTCAACTGGAATTTTAGCCATTTTTTGACGTGAAATTGTAAACATGTGGACATGGATTTTGAAAATTCTAGAGAGAATTTTAAAAGCTTCAAGAGAATTTCAACAATTTTGAGAGGGATTTGAAAAGTTTCAATGGGAATGGGAAGAATTGGGACAAAAATTGGAAAATTTTGAAGGGACTTTGAAAAAATTTCAACTGGAATTTTAGCCATTTTTTGACGTGAAATTGTAAACATGTGGACATGGATTTTGAAAATTCTGGAGAGAATTTTAAAAGCTTCAAGAGAATTTCAACAATTTTGAGAGGGATTTGAAAAGTTTCAATGGGAATGGGAAGAATTGGGACAAAAATCGGAAAATTTTTCAGGGACTTTGAAAAAATTTCAGCTGGAATTTTAGACGTTTTTTTATGTGAAATTGTAAACATGTGGACATGGATTTTGAAAATTCTGGAGAGAATTTTAAAAGCTTCAAGAGAATTTCAACAATTTTGAGAGGGATTTGAAAAGTTTCAATGGGAATGGGAAGAATTGGGACAAAAATTGGAAAATTTTGAAGGGACTTTGAAAACATTTCAACTGGAATTTTAGCCATTTTTTGACGTGAAATTGTAAACATGTGGACATGGATTTTGAAAATTCTGGAGAGAATTTTAAAAGCTTCAAGAGAATTTCAACAATTTTGAGAGGGATTTGAAAAGTTTCAATGGGAATGGGAAGAATTGGGACAAAAATTGAAAGATTTTGAAGGGACTTTGAAAAAATTTCAACTGGAATTTTAGCCATTTTTTGATGTGAAATTGTAAACATGTGGACATGGATTTTGAAAATTCTAGAGAGAATTTTAAAAGCTTCAAGAGAATTTCAACAATTTTGAGAGGGATTTGAAAAGTTTCAATGGGAATGGGAAGAATTGGGACAAAAATTGGAAAATTTTTAAGGGACTTTGAAAAAATTTCAACTGGAATTTTAGCCATTTTTTTACATGAAATTGTAAACATGTGGACATGGATTTTGAAAATTCTAGAGAGAATTTTAAAAGCTTCAAGAGAATTTCAACAATTTTGAGAGGGATTTGAAAAGTTTCAATGGGAATGGGAAGAATTGGGACAAAAATTGGAAAATTTTTAAGGGACTTTGAAAAAATTTCAACTGGAATTTTAGCCATTTTTTGACGTGAAATTGTAAACATGTGGACATGGATTTTGAAAATTCTGGAGAGAATTTTAAAAGCTTCAAGAGAATTTCAACAATTTTGAGAGGGATTTGAAAAGTTTCAATGGGAATGGGAAGAATTGGGACAAAAAATGGAAAATTTTTAAGGGACTTTGAAAACATTTCAACTGGAATTTTAGCCATTTTTTGACGTGAAATTGTAAACATGTGGACATGGATTTTGAAAATTCTGGAGAGAATTTTAAAAGCTTCAAGAGAATTTCAACAATTTTGAGAGGGATTTGAAAAGTTTCAATGGGAATGGGAAGAATTGGGACAAAAGTTGGAAAACTTGTAAGGGACTTTGAAAAAATTTCAACTGGAATTTTAGCCATTTTTTGACGTGAAATTGTAAACATGTGGACATGGATTTTGAAAATTCTAGAGAGAATTTTAAAAGCTTCAAGAGAATTTCAACAATTTTGAGAGGGATTTGAAAAGTTTCAATGGGAATGGGAAGAATTGGGACAAAAATTGGAAAATTTTTAAGGGACTTTGAAAAAATTTGAACTGGAATTTTAGCCATTTTTTGACGTGAAATTGTAAACATGTGGACATGGATTTTGAAAATTCTAGAGAGAATTTTAAAAGCTTCAAGAGAATTTCAACAATTTTGAGAGGGATTTGAAAAGTTTCAATGGGAATGGGAAGAATTGGGACCAAAATTGGAAAATTTTTAAGGGACTTTGAAAAAATTTCAGCTGGAATTTTAGCCGTTTTTTGACGTGAAATTGTAAACATGTGGACATGGATTTTGAAAATTCTAGAGAGAATTTTAAAAGCTTCAAGAGAATTTCAACAATTTTGAGAGGGATTTGAAAAGTTTCAATGGGAATGGGAAGAATTGGGACAAAAATTGGAAAATTTTGAAGGGACTTTGAAAAAATTTCAACTGGAATTTTAGCCATTTTTGGACGTGAAATTGTAAACATGTGGACATGGATTTTGAAAATTCTAGAGAGAATTTTAAAAGCTTCAAGAGAATTTCAACAATTTTGAGAGGGATTTGAAAAGTTTCAATGGGAATGGGAAGAATTGGGACAAAAATTGGAAAATTTTTAAGGGACTTTGAAAAAATTTCAACTGGAATTTTAGCCATTTTTTTACATGAAATTGTAAACATGTGGACATGGATTTTGAAAATTCTAGAGAGAATTTTAAAAGCTTCAAGAGAATTTCAACAATTTTGAGAGGGATTTGAAAAGTTTCAATGGGAATGGGAAGAATTGGGACAAAAATTGGAAAACTTTTAAGGGACTTTGAAAAAATTTCAACTGGAATTTTAGCCATTTTTTGACGTGAAATTGTAAACATGTGGACATGGATTTTGAAAATTCTGGAGAGAATTTTAAAAGCTTCAAGAGAATTTCAACAATTTTGAGAGGGATTTGAAAAGTTTCAATGGGAATGGGAAGAACTGGGACAAAAATTGGAAAATTTTGAAGGGACTTTGAAAAAATTTCAACTGGAATTTTAGCCATTTTTTGACGTGAAATTGTAAACATGTGGACATGGATTTTGAAAATTCTGGAGAGAATTTTAAAAAGCTTCAAGAGAATTTCAACAATTTTGAGAGGGATTTGAAAAGTTTCAATGGGAATGGGAAGAATTGGGACAAAAATTGGAAAATTTTTCAGGGACTTTGAAAAAATTTCAGCTGGAATTTTAGCCATTTTTTTACATGAAATTGTAAACATGTGGACATGGATTTTGAAAATTCTGGAGAGAATTTTAAAAGCTTCAAGAGAATTTCAACAATTTTGAGAGGGATTTGAAAAGTTTCAGTGGGAATGGGAAGAATTGGGACAAAAATTGGAAAATTTTTAAGGGACTTTGAAAACATTTCAACTGGAATTTTAGCCATTTTTTGACGTGAAATTGTAAACATGTGGACATGGATTTTGAAAATTCTGGAGAGAATTTTAAAAGCTTCAAGAGAATTTCAACAATTTTGAGAGGGATTTGAAAAGTTTCAATGGGAATGGGAAGAATTGGGACAAACATTGGAAAATTTTTAAGGGACTTTGAAAACATTTCAACTGGAATTTTAGCCATTTTTTTATGTGAAATTGTAAACATGTGGACATGGATTTTGAAAATTCTAGAGAGAATTTTAAAAGCTTCAAGAGAATTTCAACAATTTTGAGAGGGATTTGAAAAGTTTCAACAGGAATGGGAAGAATTGGGACAAAAATTGGAAAATTTTTAAGGGACTTTGAAAAAATTTCAACTGGAATTTTAGCCATTTTTTTACATGAAATTGTAAACATGTGGACATGGATTTTGAAAATTCTAGAGAGAATTTTAAAACCTTCAAGAGAATTTCAACAATTTTGAGAGGGATTTGAAAAGTTTCAATGGGAATGGGAAGAATTGGGACAAAAATTGGAAAATTTTTAAGGGACTTTGAAAAAATTTCAACTGGAATTTTAGCCACTTTTTTATGTGAAATTGTAAACATGTGGACATGGATTTTGAAAATTCTAGAGAGAATTTTAAAAGCTTCAAGAGAATTTCAACAATTTGGAGAGGGATTTGAAAAGTTTCAATGGGAATGGGAAGAATTGGGACAAAAATTGGAAAATTTTTCAGGGACTTTGAAAAAATTTCAACTGGAATTTTAGCCATTTTTTGACATGAAATTGTAAACATGTGGACATGGATTTTGAAAATTCTAGAGAGAATTTTAAAAGCTTCAAGAGAATTTCAACAATTTTGAGAGGGATTTGAAAAGTTTCAATGGGAATGGGAAGAATTGGGACAAAAATTGGAAAATTTTGAAGGGACTTTGAAAAAATTTCAACTGGAATTTTAGCCATTTTTTGACGTGAAATTGTAAACATGTGGACATGGATTTTGAAAATTCTAGAGAGAATTTTAAAAGCTTCAAGAGAATTTCAACAATTTTGAGAGGGATTTGAAAAGTTTCAATGGGAATGGGAAGAATTGGGACAAAAATTGGAAAATTTTTAAGGGACTTTGAAAAAATTTCGACTGAATTTTAGCCATTTTTTGACGTGAAATTGTAAACATGTGGACGTGGATTTTGAAAATTCTAGAGAGAATTTTAAAAGCTTCAAGAGAATTTCAACAATTTTGAGAGGGATTTGAAAAGTTTCAATGGGAATGGGAAGAATTGGGACAAAAATTGGAAAATTTTGAAGGGACTTTGAAAAAATTTCCACTGGAATTTTAGCCATTTTTTGACGTGAAATTGTAAACATGTGGACATGGATTTTGAAAATTCTAGAGAGAATTTTAAAAGCTTCAAGAGAATTTCAACAATTTGAGAGGGATTTGAAAAGTTTCAATGGGAATGGGAAGAATTGGGACAAAAATTGGAAAATTTTTCAGGGACTTTGAAAAAATTTCAACTGGAATTTTAGCCATTTTTTGACATGAAATTGTAAACATGTGGACATGGATTTTGAAAATTCTAGAGAGAATTTTAAAAGCTTCAAGAGAATTTCAACAATTTGGAGAGGGATTTGAAAAGTTTCAATGGGAATGGGAATAATTGGGACAAAAATTGGAAAATTTTGAAGGGACTTTGAAAAAATTTCAACTGGAATTTTAGCCATTTTTTGACATGAAATTGTAAACATGTGGACATGGATTTTGAAAATTCTAGAGAGAATTTTAAAAGCTTCAAGAGAATTTCAACAATTTGGAGAGGGATTTGAAAAGTTTCAATGGGAATGGGAAGAATTGGGACAAAAATTGGAAAATTTTGAAGGGACTTTGAAAAAATTTCAACTGGAATTTTAGCCATTTTTTGACGTGAAATTGTAAACGTGTGGACATGGATTTTGAAAATTCTAGAGAGAATTTTAAAAGCTTCAAGAGAATTTCAACAATTTGGAGAGGGATTTGAAAAGTTTCAATGGGAATGGGAAGAATTGGGACAAAAATTGGAAAAATTTTCAGGGACTTTGAAAAAATTTCAACTGGAATTTTAGCCATTTTTTGACGTGAAATTGTAAACATGTGGACATGGATTTTGAAAATTCTAGAGAGAATTTTAAAAGCTTCAAGAGAATTTCAACAATTTGGAGAGGGATTTGAAAAGTTTCAATGGGAATGGGAAGAATTGGGACAAAAATTGGAAAATTTTGAAGGGACTTTGAAAAAATTTCAACTGGAATTTTAGCCATTTTTTGACGTGAAATTGTAAACGTGTGGACATGGATTTTGAAAATTCTAGAGAGAATTTTAAAAGCTTCAAGAGAATTTCAACAATTTGGAGAGGGATTTGAAAAGTTTCAATGGGAATGGGAAGAATTGGGACAAAAATTGGAAAATTTTTAAGGGACTTTGAAAAAATTTCAACTGGAATTTTAGCCATTTTTTGACGTGAAATTGTAAACATGTGGACATGGATTTTGAAAATTCTAGAGAGAATTTTAAAAGCTTCAAGAGAATTTCAACAATTTGGAGAGGGATTTGAAAAGTTTCAATGGGAATGGGAAGAATTGGGACAAAAATTGGAAAATTTTGAAGGGACTTTGAAAAAATTTCAACTGGAATTTTAGCCATTTTTTGACGTGAAATTGTAAACGTGTGGACATGGATTTTGAAAATTCTAGAGAGAATTTTAAAAGCTTCAAGAGAATTTCAACAATTTGGAGAGGGATTTGAAAAGTTTCAATGGGAATGGGAAGAATTGGGACAAAAATTGGAAAATTTTTAAGGGACTTTGAAAAAATTTCAACTGGAATTTTAGCCATTTTTTGTCGTGAAATTGTAAACATGTGGACATGGATTTTGAAAATTCTGGAGAGAATTTTAAAAGCTTCAAGAGAATTTCAACAATTTTGAGAGGGATTTGAAAAGTTTCAATGGGAATGGGAAGAATTGGGACAAAAATTGGAAAATTTTTAAGGGACTTTGAAAACATTTCAACTGGAATTTTAGCCATTTTTTGACGTGAAATTGTAAACGTGTGGACATGGATTTTGAAAATTCTAGAGAGAATTTTAAAAGCTTCAAGAGAATTTCAACAATTTTGAGAGGGATTTGAAAAGTTTCAATGGGAATGGGAAGAATTGGGACAAAAATTGGAAAATTTTTAAGGGACTTTGAAAAAATTTCAACTGGAATTTTAGCCATTTTTTGACGTGAAATTGTAAACATGTGGACATGGATTTTGAAAATTCTAGAGAGAATTTTAAAAGCTTCAAGAGAATTTCAACAATTTGGAGAGGGATTTGAAAAGTTTCAATGGGAATGGGAAGAATTGGGACAAAAATTGGAAAAATTTTCAGGGACTTTGAAAAAATTTCAACTGGAATTTTAGCCATTTATTGACGTGAAATTGTAAACATGTGGACATGGATTTTGAAAATTCTAGAGAGAATTTTAAAAGCTTCAAGAGAATTTCAACAATTTGGAGAGGGATTTGAAAAGTTTCAATGGGAATGGGAAGAATTGGGACAAAAATTGGAAAATTTTTAAGGGACTTTGAAAAAATTTCAACTGGAATTTTAGCCATTTTTTGTCGCGAAATTGTAAACATGTGGACATGGATTTTGAAAATTCTAGAGAGAATTTTAAAAGCTTCAAGAGAATTTCAACAATTTGGAGAGGGATTTGAAAAGTTTCAATGGGAATGGGAAGAATTGGGACAAAAATTGGAAAATTTTTCAGGGACTTTGAAAAAATTTCAGCTGGAATTTTAGCCATTTTTTTACATGAAATTGTAAACATGTGGACATGGATTTTGAAAATTCTGGAGAGAATTTTAAAAGCTTCAAGAGAATTTCAACAATTTTGAGAGGGATTTGAAAAGTTTCAGTGGGAATGGGAAGAATTGGGACAAAAATTGGAAAATTTTTAAGGGACTTTGAAAACATTTCAACTGGAATTTTAGCCATTTTTTGACGTGAAATTGTAAACATGTGGACATGGATTTTGAAAATTCTGGAGAGAATTTTAAAAGCTTCAAGAGAATTTCAACAATTTTGAGAGGGATTTGAAAAGTTTCAATGGGAATGGGAAGAATTGGGACAAACATTGGAAAATTTTTAAGGGACTTTGAAAACATTTCAACTGGAATTTTAGCCATTTTTTTATGTGAAATTGTAAACATGTGGACATGGATTTTGAAAATTCTAGAGAGAATTTTAAAAGCTTCAAGAGAATTTCAACAATTTTGAGAGGGATTTGAAAAGTTTCAACAGGAATGGGAAGAATTGGGACAAAAATTGGAAAATTTTTAAGGGACTTTGAAAAAATTTCAACTGGAATTTTAGCCATTTTTTTACATGAAATTGTAAACATGTGGACATGGATTTTGAAAATTCTAGAGAGAATTTTAAAACCTTCAAGAGAATTTCAACAATTTTGAGAGGGATTTGAAAAGTTTCAATGGGAATGGGAAGAATTGGGACAAAAATTGGAAAATTTTTAAGGGACTTTGAAAAAATTTCAACTGGAATTTTAGCCACTTTTTTATGTGAAATTGTAAACATGTGGACATGGATTTTGAAAATTCTAGAGAGAATTTTAAAAGCTTCAAGAGAATTTCAACAATTTGGAGAGGGATTTGAAAAGTTTCAATGGGAATGGGAAGAATTGGGACAAAAATTGGAAAATTTTTCAGGGACTTTGAAAAAATTTCAACTGGAATTTTAGCCATTTTTTGACATGAAATTGTAAACATGTGGACATGGATTTTGAAAATTCTAGAGAGAATTTTAAAAGCTTCAAGAGAATTTCAACAATTTTGAGAGGGATTTGAAAAGTTTCAATGGGAATGGGAAGAATTGGGACAAAAATTGGAAAATTTTGAAGGGACTTTGAAAAAATTTCAACTGGAATTTTAGCCATTTTTTGACGTGAAATTGTAAACATGTGGACATGGATTTTGAAAATTCTAGAGAGAATTTTAAAAGCTTCAAGAGAATTTCAACAATTTTGAGAGGGATTTGAAAAGTTTCAATGGGAATGGGAAGAATTGGGACAAAAATTGGAAAATTTTTAAGGGACTTTGAAAAAATTTCGACTGGAATTTTAGCCATTTTTTGACGTGAAATTGTAAACATGTGGACGTGGATTTTGAAAATTCTAGAGAGAATTTTAAAAGCTTCAAGAGAATTTCAACAATTTTGAGAGGGATTTGAAAAGTTTCAATGGGAATGGGAAGAATTGGGACAAAAATTGGAAAATTTTGAAGGGACTTTGAAAAAATTTCCACTGGAATTTTAGCCATTTTTTGACGTGAAATTGTAAACATGTGGACATGGATTTTGAAAATTCTAGAGAGAATTTTAAAAGCTTCAAGAGAATTTCAACAATTTTGAGAGGGATTTGAAAAGTTTCAATGGGAATGGGAAGAATTGGGACAAAAATTGGAAAATTTTTCAGGGACTTTGAAAAAATTTCAACTGGAATTTTAGCCATTTTTTGACATGAAATTGTAAACGTGTGGACATGGATTTTGAAAATTCTAGAGAGAATTTTAAAAGCTTCAAGAGAATTTCAACAATTTTGAGAGGGATTTGAAAAGTTTCAATGGGAATGGGAAGAATTGGGACAAAAATTGGAAAATTTTGAAGGGACTTTGAAAAAATTTCAACTGGAATTTTAGCCATTTTTTGACGTGAAATTGTAAACATGTGGACATGGATTTTGAAAATTCTAGAGAGAATTTTAAAAGCTTCAAGAGAATTTCAACAATTTGGAGAGGGATTTGAAAAGTTTCAATGGGAATGGGAATAATTGGGACAAAAATTGGAAAATTTTGAAGGGACTTTGAAAAAATTTCAACTGGAATTTTAGCCATTTTTTGACATGAAATTGTAAACATGTGGACATGGATTTTGAAAATTCTAGAGAGAATTTTAAAAGCTTCAAGAGAATTTCAACAATTTGGAGAGGGATTTGAAAAGTTTCAATGGGAATGGGAAGAATTGGGACAAAAATTGGAAAATTTTGAAGGGACTTTGAAAAAATTTCAACTGGAATTTTAGCCATTTTTTGACGTGAAATTGTAAACGTGTGGACATGGATTTTGAAAATTCTAGAGAGAATTTTAAAAGCTTCAAGAGAATTTCAACAATTTGGAGAGGGATTTGAAAAGTTTCAATGGGAATGGGAAGAATTGGGACAAAAATTGGAAAAATTTTCAGGGACTTTGAAAAAATTTCAACTGGAATTTTAGCCATTTTTTGACGTGAAATTGTAAACATGTGGACATGGATTTTGAAAATTCTAGAGAGAATTTTAAAAGCTTCAAGAGAATTTCAACAATTTGGAGAGGGATTTGAAAAGTTTCAATGGGAATGGGAAGAATTGGGACAAAAATTGGAAAATTTTGAAGGGACTTTGAAAAAATTTCAACTGGAATTTTAGCCATTTTTTGACGTGAAATTGTAAACGTGTGGACATGGATTTTGAAAATTCTAGAGAGAATTTTAAAAGCTTCAAGAGAATTTCAACAATTTGGAGAGGGATTTGAAAAGTTTCAATGGGAATGGGAAGAATTGGGACAAAAATTGGAAAATTTTTAAGGGACTTTGAAAAAATTTCAACTGGAATTTTAGCCATTTTTTGACGTGAAATTGTAAACATGTGGACATGGATTTTGAAAATTCTAGAGAGAATTTTAAAAGCTTCAAGAGAATTTCAACAATTTGGAGAGGGATTTGAAAAGTTTCAATGGGAATGGGAAGAATTGGGACAAAAATTGGAAAATTTTGAAGGGACTTTGAAAAAATTTCAACTGGAATTTTAGCCATTTTTTGACGTGAAATTGTAAACGTGTGGACATGGATTTTGAAAATTCTAGAGAGAATTTTAAAAGCTTCAAGAGAATTTCAACAATTTGGAGAGGGATTTGAAAAGTTTCAATGGGAATGGGAAGAATTGGGACAAAAATTGGAAAATTTTTAAGGGACTTTGAAAAAATTTCAACTGGAATTTTAGCCATTTTTTGTCGTGAAATTGTAAACATGTGGACATGGATTTTGAAAATTCTGGAGAGAATTTTAAAAGCTTCAAGAGAATTTCAACAATTTTGAGAGGGATTTGAAAAGTTTCAATGGGAATGGGAAGAATTGGGACAAAAATTGGAAAATTTTTAAGGGACTTTGAAAACATTTCAACTGGAATTTTAGCCATTTTTTGACGTGAAATTGTAAACGTGTGGACATGGATTTTGAAAATTCTAGAGAGAATTTTAAAAGCTTCAAGAGAATTTCAACAATTTTGAGAGGGATTTGAAAAGTTTCAATGGGAATGGGAAGAATTGGGACAAAAATTGGAAAATTTTTAAGGGACTTTGAAAAAATTTCAACTGGAATTTTAGCCATTTTTTGACGTGAAATTGTAAACATGTGGACATGGATTTTGAAAATTCTAGAGAGAATTTTAAAAGCTTCAAGAGAATTTCAACAATTTGGAGAGGGATTTGAAAAGTTTCAATGGGAATGGGAAGAATTGGGACAAAAATTGGAAAAATTTTCAGGGACTTTGAAAAAATTTCAACTGGAATTTTAGCCATTTATTGACGTGAAATTGTAAACATGTGGACATGGATTTTGAAAATTCTAGAGAGAATTTTAAAAGCTTCAAGAGAATTTCAACAATTTGGAGAGGGATTTGAAAAGTTTCAATGGGAATGGGAAGAATTGGGACAAAAATTGGAAAATTTTTAAGGGACTTTGAAAAAATTTCAACTGGAATTTTAGCCATTTTTTGTCGCGAAATTGTAAACATGTGGACATGGATTTTGAAAATTCTAGAGAGAATTTTAAAAGCTTCAAGAGAATTTCAACAATTTGGAGAGGGGATTTGAAAAGTTTCAATGGGAATGGGAAGAATTGGGACAAAAATTGGAAAATTTTTCAGGGACTTTGAAAAAATTTCAGCTGGAATTTTAGCCATTTTTTTACATGAAATTGTAAACATGTGGACATGGATTTTGAAAATTCTGGAGAGAATTTTAAAGCTTCAAGAGAATTTCAACAATTTTGAGAGGGATTTGAAAAGTTTCAGTGGGAATGGGAAGAATTGGGACAAAAATTGGAAAATTTTTAAGGGACTTTGAAAACATTTCAACTGGAATTTTAGCCATTTTTTGACGTGAAATTGTAAACATGTGGACATGGATTTTGAAAATTCTGGAGAGAATTTTAAAAGCTTCAAGAGAATTTCAACAATTTTGAGAGGGATTTGAAAAGTTTCAATGGGAATGGGAAGAATTGGGACAAACATTGGAAAATTTTTAAGGGACTTTGAAAACATTTCAACTGGAATTTTAGCCATTTTTTTATGTGAAATTGTAAACATGTGGACATGGATTTTGAAAATTCTAGAGAGAATTTTAAAAGCTTCAAGAGAATTTCAACAATTTTGAGAGGGATTTGAAAAGTTTCAACAGGAATGGGAAGAATTGGGACAAAAATTGGAAAATTTTTAAGGGACTTTGAAAAAATTTCAACTGGAATTTTAGCCATTTTTTTACATGAAATTGTAAACATGTGGACATGGATTTTGAAAATTCTAGAGAGAATTTTAAAACCTTCAAGAGAATTTCAACAATTTTGAGAGGGATTTGAAAAGTTTCAATGGGAATGGGAAGAATTGGGACAAAAATTGGAAAATTTTTAAGGGACTTTGAAAAAATTTCAACTGGAATTTTAGCCACTTTTTTATGTGAAATTGTAAACATGTGGACATGGATTTTGAAAATTCTAGAGAGAATTTTAAAAGCTTCAAGAGAATTTCAACAATTTGGAGAGGGATTTGAAAAGTTTCAATGGGAATGGGAAGAATTGGGACAAAAATTGGAAAATTTTTCAGGGACTTTGAAAAAATTTCAACTGGAATTTTAGCCATTTTTTGACATGAAATTGTAAACATGTGGACATGGATTTTGAAAATTCTAGAGAGAATTTTAAAAGCTTCAAGAGAATTTCAACAATTTTGAGAGGGATTTGAAAAGTTTCAATGGGAATGGGAAGAATTGGGACAAAAATTGGAAAATTTTGAAGGGACTTTGAAAAAATTTCAACTGGAATTTTAGCCATTTTTTGACGTGAAATTGTAAACATGTGGACATGGATTTTGAAAATTCTAGAGAGAATTTTAAAAGCTTCAAGAGAATTTCAACAATTTTGAGAGGGATTTGAAAAGTTTCAATGGGAATGGGAAGAATTGGGACAAAAATTGGAAAATTTTTAAGGGACTTTGAAAAAATTTCGACTGGAATTTTAGCCATTTTTTGACGTGAAATTGTAAACATGTGGACGTGGATTTTGAAAATTCTAGAGAGAATTTTAAAAGCTTCAAGAGAATTTCAACAATTTTGAGAGGGATTTGAAAAGTTTCAATGGGAATGGGAAGAATTGGGACAAAAATTGGAAAATTTTGAAGGGACTTTGAAAAAATTTCCACTGGAATTTTAGCCATTTTTTGACGTGAAATTGTAAACATGTGGACATGGATTTTGAAAATTCTAGAGAGAATTTTAAAAGCTTCAAGAGAATTTCAACAATTTTGAGAGGGATTTGAAAAGTTTCAATGGGAATGGGAAGAATTGGGACAAAAATTGGAAAATTTTTCAGGGACTTTGAAAAAATTTCAACTGGAATTTTAGCCATTTTTTGACATGAAATTGTAAACGTGTGGACATGGATTTTGAAAATTCTAGAGAGAATTTTAAAAGCTTCAAGAGAATTTCAACAATTTTGAGAGGGATTTGAAAAGTTTCAATGGGAATGGGAAGAATTGGGACAAAAATTGGAAAATTTTGAAGGGACTTTGAAAAAATTTCAACTGGAATTTTAGCCATTTTTTGACGTGAAATTGTAAACATGTGGACATGGATTTTGAAAATTCTAGAGAGAATTTTAAAAGCTTCAAGAGAATTTCAACAATTTGGAGAGGGATTTGAAAAGTTTCAATGGGAATGGGAATAATTGGGACAAAAATTGGAAAATTTTGAAGGGACTTTGAAAAAATTTCAACTGGAATTTTAGCCATTTTTTGACATGAAATTGTAAACATGTGGACATGGATTTTGAAAATTCTAGAGAGAATTTTAAAAGCTTCAAGAGAATTTCAACAATTTGGAGAGGGATTTGAAAAGTTTCAATGGGAATGGGAAGAATTGGGACAAAAATTGGAAAATTTTGAAGGGACTTTGAAAAAATTTCAACTGGAATTTTAGCCATTTTTTGACGTGAAATTGTAAACGTGTGGACATGGATTTTGAAAATTCTAGAGAGAATTTTAAAAGCTTCAAGAGAATTTCAACAATTTGGAGAGGGATTTGAAAAGTTTCAATGGGAATGGGAAGAATTGGGACAAAAATTGGAAAAATTTTAAGGGACTTTGAAAAAATTTCAACTGGAATTTTAGCCATTTTTTGACGTGAAATTGTAAACATGTGGACATGGATTTTGAAAATTCTAGAGAGAATTTTAAAAGCTTCAAGAGAATTTCAACAATTTGGAGAGGGATTTGAAAAGTTTCAATGGGAATGGGAAGAATTGGGACAAAAATTGGAAAATTTTGAAGGGACTTTGAAAAAATTTCAACTGGAATTTTAGCCATTTTTTGACGTGAAATTGTAAACGTGTGGACATGGATTTTGAAAATTCTAGAGAGAATTTTAAAAGCTTCAAGAGAATTTCAACAAT
Organism: Streptopelia decaocto; assembly: GCF_964273445.1. Lineage (NCBI taxonomy): Eukaryota > Metazoa > Chordata > Aves > Columbiformes > Columbidae > Streptopelia > Streptopelia decaocto. The sequence goes on along the minus strand of NW_028115629.1, from coordinate 38,220 downwards.
TTGGAGAGGGATTTGAAAAGTTTCAATGGGAATGGGAAGAATTGGGACAAAAATTGGAAAATTTTTAAGGGACTTTGAAAAAATTTCAACTGGAATTTTAGCCATTTTTTGACGTGAAATTGTAAACATGTGGACATGGATTTTGAAAATTCTAGAGAGAATTTTAAAAGCTTCAAGAGAATTTCAACAATTTGGAGAGGGATTTGAAAAGTTTCAATGGGAATGGGAAGAATTGGGACAAAAATTGGAAAATTTTGAAGGGACTTTGAAAAAATTTCAACTGGAATTTTAGCCATTTTTTGACGTGAAATTGTAAACGTGTGGACATGGATTTTGAAAATTCTAGAGAGAATTTTAAAAGCTTCAAGAGAATTTCAACAATTTGGAGAGGGATTTGAAAAGTTTCAATGGGAATGGGAAGAATTGGGACAAAAATTGGAAAATTTTTAAGGGACTTTGAAAAAATTTCAACTGGAATTTTAGCCATTTTTTGTCGTGAAATTGTAAACATGTGGACATGGATTTTGAAAATTCTGGAGAGAATTTTAAAAGCTTCAAGAGAATTTCAACAATTTTGAGAGGGATTTGAAAAGTTTCAATGGGAATGGGAAGAATTGGGACAAAAATTGGAAAATTTTTAAGGGACTTTGAAAACATTTCAACTGGAATTTTAGCCATTTTTTGACGTGAAATTGTAAACGTGTGGACATGGATTTTGAAAATTCTAGAGAGAATTTTAAAAGCTTCAAGAGAATTTCAACAATTTTGAGAGGGATTTGAAAAGTTTCAATGGGAATGGGAAGAATTGGGACAAAAATTGGAAAATTTTTAAGGGACTTTGAAAAAATTTCAACTGGAATTTTAGCCATTTTTTGACGTGAAATTGTAAACATGTGGACATGGATTTTGAAAATTCTAGAGAGAATTTTAAAAGCTTCAAGAGAATTTCAACAATTTGGAGAGGGATTTGAAAAGTTTCAATGGGAATGGGAAGAATTGGGACAAAAATTGGAAAAATTTTCAGGGACTTTGAAAAAATTTCAACTGGAATTTTAGCCATTTATTGACGTGAAATTGTAAACATGTGGACATGGATTTTGAAAATTCTAGAGAGAATTTTAAAAGCTTCAAGAGAATTTCAACAATTTGGAGAGGGATTTGAAAAGTTTCAATGGGAATGGGAAGAATTGGGACAAAAATTGGAAAATTTTTAAGGGACTTTGAAAAAATTTCAACTGGAATTTTAGCCATTTTTTGTCGCGAAATTGTAAACATGTGGACATGGATTTTGAAAATTCTAGAGAGAATTTTAAAAGCTTCAAGAGAATTTCAACAATTTGGAGAGGGATTTGAAAAGTTTCAATGGGAATGGGAAGAATTGGGACAAAAATTGGAAAATTTTTAAGGGACTTTGAAAAAATTTCAACTGGAATTTTAGCCATTTTTTGATGTGAAATTGTAAACGTGTGGACATGGATTTTGAAAATTCTAGAGAGAATTTTAAAAGCTTCAAGAGAATTTCAACAATTTTGAGAGGGATTTGAAAAGTTTCAATGGGAATGGGAAGAATTGGGACAAAAATTGGAAAATTTTTAAGGGACTTTGAAAAAATTTCAACTGGAATTTTAGCCATTTTTTGACGTGAAATTGTAAACATGTGGACATGGATTTTGAAAATTCTAGAGAGAATTTTAAAAGCTTCAAGAAAATTTCAACAATTTGGAGAGGGATTTGAAAAGTTTCAATGGGAATGGGAAGAATTGGGACAAAAATTGGAAAATTTTTAAGGGACTTTGAAAAAATTTCAACTGGAATTTTAGCCATTTTTTGACGTGAAATTGTAAACATGTGGACATGGATTTTGAAAATTCTAGAGAGAATTTTAAAAGCTTCAAGAGAATTTCAACAATTTGGAGAGGGATTTGAAAAGTTTCAATGGGAATGGGAAGAATTGGGACAAAAATTGGAAAATTTTTAAGGGACTTTGAAAAAATTTCAACTGGAATTTTAGCCATTTTTTGTCGCGAAATTGTAAACATGTGGACATGGATTTTGAAAATTCTAGAGAGAATTTTAAAAGCTTCAAGAGAATTTCAACAATTTGGAGAGGGATTTGAAAAGTTTCAATGGGAATGGGAAGAATTGGGACAAAAATTGGAAAATTTTTAAGGGACTTTGAAAAAATTTCAACTGGAATTTTAGCCATTTTTTGACGTGAAATTGTAAACATGTGGACATGGATTTTGAAAATTCTAGAGAGAATTTTAAAAGCTTCAAGAGAATTTCAACAATTTTGAGAGGGATTTGAAAAGTTTCAATGGGAATGGGAAGAATTGGGACAAAAATTGGAAAATTTTTAAGGGACTTTGAAAAAATTTCAACTGGAATTTTAGCCATTGTTTGACGTGAAATTGTAAACATGTGGACATGGATTTTGAAAATTCTAGAGAGAATTTTAAAAGCTTCAAGAGAATTTCAACAATGTTGAGAGGGATTTGAAAAGTTTCAATGGGAATGGGAAGAATTGGGACAAAAATTGGAAAATTTTTAAGGGACTTTGAAAACATTTCAACTGGAATTTTAGCCAATTTTTGACGTGAAATTGTAAACATGTGGACGTGGATTTTGAAAATTCTAGAGAGAATTTTAAAAGCTTCAAGAGAATTTCAACAATTTTGAGAGGGATTTGAAAAGTTTCAATGGGAATGGGAAGAATTGGGACAAAAATTGGAAAATTTTTAAGGGACTTTGAAAAAATTTCAACTGGAATTTTAGCCATTTTTTGACGTGAAATTGTAAACATGTGGACATGGATTTTGAAAATTCTAGAGAGAATTTTAAAAGCTTCAAGAGAATTTCAACAATGTTGGAGAGGGATTTGAAAAGTTTCAATGGGAATGGGAAGAATTGGGACAAAAATTGGAAAATTTTTAAGGGACTTTGAAAAAATTTCAACTGGAATTTTAGCCATTTTTTGTCGTGAAATTGTAAACATGTGGACATGGATTTTGAAAATTCTAGAGAGAATTTTAAAAGCTTCAAGAGAATTTCAACAATTTTGAGAGGGATTTGAAAAGTTTCAATGGGAATGGGAAGAATTGGGACAAAAATTGGAAAATTTTTAAGGGACTTTGAAAAAATTTCCACTGGAATTTTAGCCATTTTTTGACGTGAAATTGTAACCATGTGGACATGGATTTTGAAAATTCTAGAGAGAATTTAAAAAGCTTCAAGAGAATTTCAATTATTTTGAGAGGGATTTGAAAAGTTTCAATGGGAATGGGAAGAATTGGGACAAAAATTGGAAAATTTTTCAGGGACTTTGAAAAAATTTCAACTGGAATTTTAGCCATTTTTTGACGTGAAATTGTAAACATGTGGACATGGATTTTGAAAATTCTAGAGAGAATTTTAAAAGCTTCAAGAGAATTTCAACAATTTGGAGAGGGATTTGAAAAGTTTCAATGGGAATGGGAAGAATTGGGACAAAAATTGGAAAATTTTTAAGGGACTTTGAAAAAATTTCAACTGGAATTTTAGCCATTTTTTGTCGCGAAATTGTAAACATGTGGACATGGATTTTGAAAATTCTAGAGAGAATTTTAAAAGCTTCAAGAGAATTTCAACAATTTGGAGAGGGATTTGAAAAGTTTCAATGGGAATGGGAAGAATTGGGACAAAAATTGGAAAATTTTTAAGGGACTTTGAAAAAATTTCAACTGGAATTTTAGCCATTTTTTGATGTGAAATTGTAAACGTGTGGACATGGATTTTGAAAATTCTAGAGAGAATTTTAAAAGCTTCAAGAGAATTTCAACAATTTTGAGAGGGATTTGAAAAGTTTCAATGGGAATGGGAAGAATTGGGACAAAAATTGGAAAATTTTTAAGGGACTTTGAAAAAATTTCAACTGGAATTTTAGCCATTTTTTGACGTGAAATTGTAAACATGTGGACATGGATTTTGAAAATTCTAGAGAGAATTTTAAAAGCTTCAAGAAAATTTCAACAATTTGGAGAGGGATTTGAAAAGTTTCAATGGGAATGGGAAGAATTGGGACAAAAATTGGAAAATTTTTAAGGGACTTTGAAAAAATTTCAACTGGAATTTTAGCCATTTTTTGACGTGAAATTGTAAACATGTGGACATGGATTTTGAAAATTCTAGAGAGAATTTTAAAAGCTTCAAGAGAATTTCAACAATTTGGAGAGGGATTTGAAAAGTTTCAATGGGAATGGGAAGAATTGGGACAAAAATTGGAAAATTTTTAAGGGACTTTGAAAAAATTTCAACTGGAATTTTAGCCATTTTTTGTCGCGAAATTGTAAACATGTGGACATGGATTTTGAAAATTCTAGAGAGAATTTTAAAAGCTTCAAGAGAATTTCAACAATTTGGAGAGGGATTTGAAAAGTTTCAATGGGAATGGGAAGAATTGGGACAAAAATTGGAAAATTTTTAAGGGACTTTGAAAAAATTTCAACTGGAATTTTAGCCATTTTTTGACGTGAAATTGTAAACGTGTGGACATGGATTTTGAAAATTCTAGAGAGAATTTTAAAAGCTTCAAGAGAATTTCAACAATTTTGAGAGGGATTTGAAAAGTTTCAATGGGAATGGGAAGAATTGGGACAAAAATTGGAAAATTTTTAAGGGACTTTGAAAAAATTTCAACTGGAATTTTAGCCATTTTTTGACGTGAAATTGTAAACATGTGGACATGGATTTTGAAAATTCTAGAGAGAATTTTAAAAGCTTCAAGAGAATTTCAACAATTTTGAGAGGGATTTGAAAAGTTTCAATGGGAATGGGAAGAATTGGGACAAAAATTGGAAAATTTTTAAGGGACTTTGAAAAAATTTCAACTGGAATTTTAGCCATTGTTTGACGTGAAATTGTAAACATGTGGACATGGATTTTGAAAATTCTAGAGAGAATTTTAAAAGCTTCAAGAGAATTTCAACAATGTTGAGAGGGATTTGAAAAGTTTCAATGGGAATGGGAAGAATTGGGACAAAAATTGGAAAATTTTTAAGGGACTTTGAAAAAATTTCAACTGGAATTTTAGCCATTTTTTGACGTGAAATTGTAAACATGTGGACGTGGATTTTGAAAATTCTAGAGAGAATTTTAAAAGCTTCAAGAGAATTTCAACAATTTTGAGAGGGATTTGAAAAGTTTCAATGGGAATGGGAAGAATTGGGACAAAAATTGGAAAATTTTTAAGGGACTTTGAAAAAATTTCAACTGGAATTTTAGCCATTTTTTGACGTGAAATTGTAAACATGTGGACATGGATTTTGAAAATTCTAGAGAGAATTTTAAAAGCTTCAAGAGAATTTCAACAATGTTGGAGAGGGATTTGAAAAGTTTCAATGGGAATGGGAAGAATTGGGACAAAAATTGGAAAATTTTTAAGGGACTTTGAAAAAATTTCAACTGGAATTTTAGCCATTTTTTGTCGTGAAATTGTAAACATGTGGACATGGATTTTGAAAATTCTAGAGAGAATTTTAAAAGCTTCAAGAGAATTTCAACAATGTTGAGAGGGATTTGAAAAGTTTCAATGGGAATGGGAAGAATTGGGACAAAAATTGGAAAATTTTTAAGGGACTTTGAAAAAATTTCCACTGGAATTTTAGCCATTTTTTGACGTGAAATTGTAACCATGTGGACATGGATTTTGAAAATTCTAGAGAGAATTTAAAAAGCTTCAAGAGAATTTCAATTATTTTGAGAGGGATTTGAAAAGTTTCAATGGGAATGGGAAGAATTGGGACAAAAATTGGAAAATTTTTCAGGGACTTTGAAAAAATTTCAACTGGAATTTTAGCCATTTTTTGACGTGAAATTGTAAACATGTTGAAGTGGATTTTGAAAATTCTAGAGAGAATTTTAAAAGCTTCAAGAGAATTTCAACAATTTTGAGAGGGATTTGAAAAGTTTCAATGGGAATGGGAAGAATTGGGACAAAAATTGGAAAATTTTTAAGGGACTTTGAAAAAATTTCCACTGGAATTTTAGCCATTTTTTGACGTGAAATTGTAAACATGTTGAAGTGGATTTTGAAAATTCTAGAGAGAATTTTAAAAGCTTCAAGAGAATTTCAACAATTTTGAGAGGGATTTGAAAAGTTTCAATGGGAATGGGAAGAATTGGGACAAAAATTGGAAAATTTTTAAGGGACTTTGAAAAAATTTCAACTGGAATTTTAGCCACTTTTTTATGTGAAATTGTAAACATGTGGACATGGATTTTGAAAATTCTAGAGAGAATTTTAAAAGCTTCAAGAGAATTTCAACAATTTGGAGAGGGATTTGAAAAGTTTCAATGGGAATGGGAAGAATTGGGACAAAAATTGGAAAATTTTTAAGGGACTTTGAAAAAATTTCAACTGGAATTTTAGCCATTTTTTGACATGAAATTGTAAACATGTGGACATGGATTTTGAAAATTCTAGAGAGAATTTTAAAAGCTTCAAGAGAATTTCAACAATTTGGAGAGGGATTTGAAAAGTTTCAATGGGAATGGGAAGAATTGGGACAAAAATTGGAAAATTTTTAAGGGACTTTGAAAAAATTTCAACTGGAATTTTAGCCATTTTTTGACGTGAAATTGTAAACATGTGGACATGGATTTTGAAAATTCTAGAGAGAATTTTAAAAGCTTCAAGAGAATTTCAACAATTTGGAGAGGGATTTGAAAAGTTTCAATGGGAATGGGAAGAATTGGGACAAAAATTGGAAAATTTTTAAGGGACTTTGACAAAATTTCAACTGGAATTTTAGCCATTTTTTGACGTGAAATTGTAAACATGTTGAAGTGGATTTTGAAAATTCTAGAGAGAATTTTAAAAGCTTCAAGAGAATTTCAACAGTTTTGAGAGGGATTTGAAAAGTTTCAATGGGAATGGGAAGAATTGGGACAAAAATTGGAAAATTTTGAAGGGACTTTGAAAACATTTCAACTGGAATTTTAGCCATTTTTTGACGTGAAATTGTAAACATGTGGACATGGATTTTGAAAATTCTAGAGAGAATTTTAAAAGCTTCAAGAGAATTTCAACAATTTGGAGAGGGATTTGAAAAGTTTCAATGGGAATGGGAAGAATTGGGACAAAAATTGGAAAATTTTTAAGGGACTTTGAAAAAATTTCAACTGGAATTTTAGCCATTTTTTGTCGTGAAATTGTAAACATGTGGACATGGATTTTGAAAATTCTAGAGAGAATTTTAAAAGCTTCAGGAGAATTTCAACAATTTGGAGAGGGATTTGAAAAGTTTCAATGGGAATGGGAAGAATTGGGACAAAAATTGGAAAATTTTTAAGGGACTTTGAAAAAATTTCAACTGGAATTTTAGCCATTTTTTGACGTGAAATTGTAAACGTGTGGACATGGATTTTGAAAATTCTAGAGAGAATTTTAAAAGCTTCAAGAGAATTTCAACAATTTGGAGAGGGATTTGAAAAGTTTCAATGGGAATGGGAAGAATTGGGACAAAAATTGGAAAATTTTTAAGGGACTTTGAAAAAATTTCAACTGGAATTTTAGCCATTTTTTGACATGAAATTGTAAACATGTGGACATGGATTTTGAAAATTCTAGAGAGAATTTTAAAAGCTTCAAGAGAATTTCAACAATTTTGAGAGGGATTTGAAAAGTTTCAATGGGAATGGGAAGAATTGGGACAAAAATTGGAAAATTTTTAAGGGACTTTGATAAAATTTCAACTGGAATTTTAGCCATTTTTTGACATGAAATTGTAAACATGTGGACATGGATTTTGAAAATTCTAGAGAGAATTTTAAAAGCTTCAAGAGAATTTCAACAATTTGGAGAGGGATTTGAAAAGTTTCAATGGGAATGGGAAGAATTGGGACAAAAATTGGAAAATTTTTAAGGGACTTTGAAAAAATTTCAACTGGAATTTTAGCCATTTTTTGACGTGAAATTGTAAACATGTGGACGTGGATTTTGAAAATTCTAGAGAGAATTTTAAAAGCTTCAAGAGAATATCAACAATTTTGAGAGGGATTTGAAAAGTTTCAATGGGAATGGGAAGAATTGGGACAAAAATTGGAAAATTTTTAAGGGACTTTGAAAAAATTTCCACTGGAATTTTAGCCATTTTTTGACGTGAAATTGTAACCATGTGGACATGGATTTTGAAAATTCTAGAGAGAATTTAAAAAGCTTCAAGAGAATTTCAATTATTTTGAGAGGGATTTGAAAAGTTTCAATGGGAATGGGAAGAATTGGGACAAAAATTGGAAAATTTTTCAGGGACTTTGAAAAAATTTCAACTGGAATTTTAGCCATTTTTTGACGTGAAATTGTAAACATGTTGAAGTGGATTTTGAAAATTCTAGAGAGAATTTTAAAAGCTTCAAGAGAATTTCAACAATGTTGAGAGGGATTTGAAAAGTTTCAATGGGAATGGGAAGAATTGGGACCAAAATTGGAAAATTTTTAAGGGACTTTGAAAAAATTTCCACTGGAATTTTAGCCATTTTTTGACGTGAAATTGTAAACATGTTGAAGTGGATTTTGAAAATTCTAGAGAGAATTTTAAAAGCTTCAAGAGAATTTCAACAATTTTTAGAGGGATTTGAAAAGTTTCAATGGGAATGGGAAGAATTGGGACAAAAATTGGAAAATTTTTAAGGGACTTTGAAAAAATTTCAACTGGAATTTTAGCCACTTTTTTATGTGAAATTGTAAACATGTGGACATGGATTTTGAAAATTCTAGAGAGAATTTTAAAAGCTTCAAGAGAATTTCAACAATTTGGAGAGGGATTTGAAAAGTTTCAATGGGAATGGGAAGAATTGGGACAAAAATTGGAAAATTTTTAAGGGACTTTGAAAAAATTTCAACTGGAATTTTAGCCATTTTTTGACATGAAATTGTAAACATGTGGACATGGATTTTGAAAATTCTAGAGAGAATTTTAAAAGCTTCAAGAGAATTTCAACAATTTGGAGAGGGATTTGAAAAGTTTCAATGGGAATGGGAAGAATTGGGACAAAAATTGGAAAATTTTTAAGGGACTTTGAAAAAATTTCAACTGGAATTTTAGCCATTTTTTGACGTGAAATTGTAAACATGTGGACATGGATTTTGAAAATTCTAGAGAGAATTTTAAAAGCTTCAAGAGAATTTCAACAATTTGGAGAGGGATTTGAAAAGTTTCAATGGGAATGGGAAGAATTGGGACAAAAATTGGAAAATTTTTAAGGGACTTTGACAAAATTTCAACTGGAATTTTAGCCATTTTTTGACGTGAAATTGTAAACATGTTGAAGTGGATTTTGAAAATTCTAGAGAGAATTTTAAAAGCTTCAAGAGAATTTCAACAGTTTTGAGAGGGATTTGAAAAGTTTCAATGGGAATGGGAAGAATTGGGACAAAAATTGGAAAATTTTTAAGGGACTTTGAAAAAATTTCAACTGGAATTTTAGCCATTTTTTGACGTGAAATTGTAAACATGTGGACATGGATTTTGAAAATTCTAGAGAGAATTTTAAAAGCTTCAAGAGAATTTCAACAATTTGGAGAGGGATTTGAAAAGTTTCAATGGGAATGGGAAGAATTGGGACAAAAATTGGAAAATTTTTAAAGGACTTTGAAAAAATTTCAACTGGAATTTTAGCCATTTTTTGTCGTGAAATTGTAAACATGTGGACATGGATTTTGAAATTCTAGAGAGAATTTTAAAAGCTTCAGGAGAATTTCAACAATTTGGAGAGGGATTTGAAAAGTTTCAATGGGAATGGGAAGAATTGGGACAAAAATTGGAAAATTTTTAAGGGACTTTGAAAAAATTTCAACTGGAATTTTAGCCATTTTTTGACGTGAAATTGTAAACGTGTGGACATGGATTTTGAAAATTCTAGAGAGAATTTTAAAAGCTTCAAGAGAATTTCAACAATTTTGAGAGGGATTTGAAAAGTTTCAATGGGAATGGGAAGAATTGGGACAAAAATTGGAAAATTTTTAAGGGACTTTGAAAAAATTTCAACTGGAATTTTAGCCATTTTTTGACATGAAATTGTAAACATGTGGACATGGATTTTGAAAATTCTAGAGAGAATTTTAAAAGCTTCAAGAGAATTTCAACAATTTTGAGAGGGATTTGAAAAGTTTCAATGGGAATGGGAAGAATTGGGACAAAAATTGGAAAATTTTTAAGGGACTTTGATAAAATTTCAACTGGAATTTTAGCCATTTTTTGACATGAAATTGTAAACATGTGGACATGGATTTTGAAAATTCTAGAGAGAATTTTAAAAGCTTCAAGAGAATTTCAACAATTTGGAGAGGGATTTGAAAAGTTTCAATGGGAATGGGAAGAATTGGGACAAAAATTGGAAATTTTTAAGGGACTTTGAAAAAATTTCAACTGGAATTTTAGCCATTTTTGACGTGAAATTGTAAACATGTGGACGTGGATTTTGAAAATTCTAGAGAGAATTTTAAAAGCTTCAAGAGAATATCAACAATTTTGAGAGGGATTTGAAAAGTTTCAATGGGAATGGGAAGAATTGGGACAAAAATTGGAAAATTTTTAAGGGACTTTGAAAAAATTTCAACTGGAATTTTAGCCATTTTTTGACGTGAAATTGTAAACATGTGGACATGGATTTTGAAAATTCTAGAGAGAATTTTAAAAGCTTCAAGAGAATTTCAACAATGTTGAGAGGGATTTGAAAAGTTTCAATGGGAATGGGAAGAATTGGGACAAAAATTGGAAAATTTTTAAGGGACTTTGAAAAATTTCAACTGGAATTTTAGCCATTTTTTGACATGAAATTGTAAACATGTGGACATGGATTTTGAAAATTCTAGAGAGAATTTTAAAAGCTTCAAGAGAATTTCAACAATTTTGGAGAGGGATTTGAAAAGTTTCAATGGGAATGGGAAGAATTGGGACAAAAATTGGAAAATTTTTAAGGGACTTTGAAAAAATTTCAATGGGAATTTTAGCCATTTTTTGACATGAAATTGTAAACATGTGGACATGGATTTTGAAAATTCTAGAGAGAATTTTAAAAGCTTCAAGAGAATTTCAACAATTTTGAGAGGGATTTGAAAAGTTTCAATGGGAATGGGAAGAATTGGACAAAAATTGGAAAATTTTTAAGGGACTTTGATAAAATTTCAACTGGAATTTTAGCCATTTTTTGACATGAAATTGTAAACATGTGGACATGGATTTTGAAAATTCTAGAGAGAATTTTAAAAGCTTCAAGAGAATTTCAACAATTTGGAGAGGGATTTGAAAAGTTTCAATGGGAATGGGAAGAATTGGGACAAAAATTGGAAAATTTTTAAGGGACTTTGAAAAAATTTCAACTGGAATTTTAGCCATTTTTTGACGTGAAATTGTAAACATGTGGACGTGGATTTTGAAAATTCTAGAGAGAATTTTAAAAGCTTCAAGAGAATATCAACAATTTTGAGAGGGATTTGAAAAGTTTCAATGGGAATGGGAAGAATTGGGACAAAAATTGGAAAATTTTTAAGGGACTTTGAAAAAATTTCAACTGGAATTTTAGCCATTTTTTGACGTGAAATTGTAAACATGTGGACATGGATTTTGAAAATTCTAGAGAGAATTTTAAAAGCTTCAAGAGAATTTCAACAATGTTGAGAGGGATTTGAAAAGTTTCAATGGGAATGGGAAGAATTGGGACAAAAATTGGAAAATTTTTAAGGGACTTTGAAAAAATTTCAACTGGAATTTTAGCCATTTTTTGACATGAAATTGTAAACATGTGGACATGGATTTTGAAAATTCTAGAGAGAATTTTAAAAGCTTCAAGAGAATTTCAACAATTTTGAGAGGGATTTGAAAAGTTTCAATGGGAATGGGAAGAATTGGGACAAAAATTGGAAAATTTTTAAGGGACTTTGAAAAAATTTCAACTGGAATTTTAGCCATTTTTTGACGTGAAATTTTAAATATGTGGAAGTGGATTTTGAAAATTCTAGAGAGAATTTTAAAAGCTTCAAGAGAATTTCAACAATTTTGAGAGGGATTTGAAAAGTTTCAATGGGAATGTGAAGAATTGGGACAAAAATTGGAAAATTTTTAAGGGACTTTGAAAACATTTCAACTGGAATTTTAGCCATTTTTTGACGTGAAATTGTAAACATGTGGACATGGATTTTGAAAATTCTAGAGAGAATTTTAAAAGCTTCAAGAGAATTTCAACAATTTTGAGAGGGATTTGAAAAGTTTCAATGGGAATGGGAAGAATTGGGACAAAAATTGGAAAATTTTTAAGGGACTTTGAAAAAATTTCAACTGGAATTTTAGCCATTTTTTGACGTGAAATTGTAAACGTGTGGACGTGGATTTTGAAAATTCTAGAGAGAATTTTAAAAGCTTCAAGAGAATATCAACAATTTTGAGAGGGATTTGAAAAGTTTCAATGGGAATGGGAAGAATTGGGACAAAAATTGGAAAATTTTTAAGGGACTTTGAAAAAATTTCAACTGGAATTTTAGCCATTTTTTGACGTGAAATTGTAAACATGTGGACATGGATTTTGAAAATTCTAGAGAGAATTTTAAAAGCTTCAAGAGAATTTCAACAATGTTGAGAGGGATTTGAAAAGTTTTAATGGGAATGGGAAGAATTGGGACAAAAATTGGAAAATTTTTAAGGGACTTTGAAAAAATTTCAACTGGAATTTTAGCCATTTTTTGACATGAAATTGTAAACATGTGGACATGGATTTTGAAAATTCTAGAGAGAATTTTAAAAGCTTCAAGAGAATTTCAACAATTTTGAGAGGGATTTGAAAAGTTTCAATGGGAATGGGAAGAATTGGGACAAAAATTGGAAAATTTTTAAGGGACTTTGAAAAAATTTCAACTGGAATTTTAGCCATTTTTTGACGTGAAATTGTAAACGTGTGGACGTGGATTTTGAAAATTCTAGAGAGAATTTTAAAAGCTTCAAGAGAATTTCAACAATTTTGAGAGGGATTTGAAAAGTTTCAATGGGAATGGGAAGAATTGGGACAAAAATTGGAAAATTTTTAAGGGACTTTGAAAAAATTTCAACTGGAATTTTAGCCATTTTTTGACGTGAAATTGTAAACATGTGGACATGGATTTTGAAAATTCTAGAGAGAATTTTAAAAGCTTCAAGAGAATTTCAACAATGTTGAGAGGGATTTGAAAAGTTTCAATGGGAATGGGAAGAATTGGGACAAAAATTGGAAAATTTTTAAGGGACTTTGAAAAAATTTCAACTGGAATTTTAGCCATTTTTTGACATGAAATTGTAAACATGTGGACATGGATTTTGAAAATTCTAGAGAGAATTTTAAAAGCTTCAAGAGAATTTCAACAATTTTGAGAGGGATTTGAAAAGTTTCAATGGGAATGGGAAGAATTGGGACAAAAATTGGAAAATTTTTAAGGGACTTTGAAAAAATTTCAACTGGAATTTTAGCCATTTTTTGACATGAAATTGTAAACATGTGGACATGGATTTTGAAAATTCTAGAGAGAATTTTAAAAGCTTCAAGAGAATTTCAACAATGTTGAGAGGGATTTGAAAAGTTTCAATGGGAATGGGAAGAATTGGGACAAAAATTGGAAAATTTTTAAGGGACTTTGATAAAATTTCAACTGGAATTTTAGCCATTTTTTGACATGAAATTGTAAACATGTGGACATGGATTTTGAAAATTCTAGAGAGAATTTTAAAAGCTTCAAGAGAATTTCAACAATTTGGAGAGGGATTTGAAAAGTTTCAATGGGAATGGGAAGAATTGGGACAAAAATTGGAAAATTTTTAAGGGACTTTGAAAACATTTCAACTGGAATTTTAGCCATTTTTTGACGTGAAATTGTAAACATGTGGACGTGGATTTTGAAAATTCTAGAGAGAATTTTAAAAGCTTCAAGAGAATATCAACAATTTTGAGAGGGATTTGAAAAGTTTCAATGGGAATGGGAAGAATTGGGACAAAAATTGGAAAATTTTTAAGGGACTTTGAAAAAATTTCAACTGGAATTTTAGCCATTTTTTGACGTGAAATTGTAAACATGTGGAAGTGGATTTTGAAAATTCTAGAGAGAATTTTAAAAGCTTCAAGAGAATTTCAACAATGTTGAGAGGGATTGAAAAGTTTCAATGGGAATGGGAAGAATTGGGACAAAAATTGGAAAATTTTTAAGGGACTTTGAAAAAATTTCAACTGGAATTTTAGCCATTTTTTGACATGAAATTGTAAACATGTGGACATGGATTTTGAAAATTCTAGAGAGAATTTTAAAAGCTTCAAGAGAATTTCAACAATTTTGAGAGGGATTTGAAAAGTTTCAATGGGAATGGGAAGAATTGGGACAAAAATTGGAAATTTTTAAGGGACTTTGAAAAAATTTCAACTGGAATTTTAGCCATTTTTGACGTGAAATTGTAAACATGTGGACATGGATTTTGAAAATTCTAGAGAGAATTTTAAAAGCTTCAAGAGAATTTCAACAATTTTGAGAGGGATTTGAAAAGTTTCAATGGGAATGGGAAGAATTGGGACAAAAATTGGAAAATTTTTCAGGGACTTTGAAAAAATTTCAACTGGAATTTTAGCCATTTTTGACGTGAAATTGTAAACATGTGGACATGGATTTTGAAAATTCTAGAGAGAATTTTAAAAGCTTCAGGAGAATTTCAACAATTTGGAGAGGGATTTGAAAAGTTTCAATGGGAATGGGAAGAATTGGGACAAAAATTGGAAAATTTTTAAGGGACTTTGAAAAAATTTCAACTGGAATTTTAGCCATTTTTTGACGTGAAATTGTAAACGTGTGGACATGGATTTTGAAAATTCTAGAGAGAATTTTAAAAGCTTCAAGAGAATTTCAACAATTTTGAGAGGGATTTGAAAAGTTTCAATGGGAATGGGAAGAATTGGGACAAAAATTGGAAAATTTTTAAGGGACTTTGAAAAAATTTCAACTGGAATTTTAGCCATTTTTTGACGTGAAATTGTAAACATGTGGACGTGGATTTTGAAAATTCTAGAGAGAATTTTAAAAGCTTCAAGAGAATATCAACAATTTTGAGAGGGATTTGAAAAGTTTCAATGGGAATGGGAAGAATTGGGACAAAAATTGGAAAATTTTTAAGGGACTTTGAAAAAATTTCAACTGGAATTTTAGCCATTTTTTGACGTGAAATTGTAAACATGTGGACATGGATTTTGAAAATTCTAGAGAGAATTTTAAAAGCTTCAAGAGAATTTCAACAATGTTGAGAGGGATTTGAAAAGTTTCAATGGGAATGGGAAGAATTGGGACAAAAATTGGAAAATTTTTAAGGGACTTTGAAAAAATTTCAACTGGAATTTTAGCCATTTTTTGACGTGAAATTGTAAACATGTGGACATGGATTTTGAAAATTCTAGAGAGAATTTTAAAGCTTCAAGAGAATTTCAACAATTTTGAGAGGGATTTGAAAAGTTTCAATGGGAATGGGAAGAATTGGGACAAAAATTGGAAAATTTTGAAGGGACTTTGAAAAAATTTCAACTGGAATTTTAGCCATTTTTTGACGTGAAATTGTAAATATGTGGAAGTGGATTTTGAAAATTCTAGAGAGAATTTTAAAAGCTTCAAGAGAATTTCAACAATGTTGAGAGGGATTTGAAAAGTTTCAATGGGAATGTGAAGAATTGGGACAAAAATTGGAAAATTTTTAAGGGACTTTGAAAACATTTCAACTGGAATTTTAGCCATTTTTTGACGTGAAATTGTAAACATGTGGACATGGATTTTGAAAATTCTAGAGAGAATTTTAAAAGCTTCAAGAGAATTTCAACAATTTGGAGAGGGATTTGAAAAGTTTCAATGGGAATGGGAAGAATTGGGACAAAAATTGGAAAATTTTTCAGGGACTTTGAAAAAATTTCAACTGGAATTTTAGCCATTTTTTGACGTGAAATTGTAAACATGTGGACATGGATTTTGAAAATTCTAGAGAGAATTTTAAAAGCTTCAAGAGAATTTCAACAATTTTGAGAGGGATTTGAAAAGTTTCAATGGGAATGGGAAGAATTGGGACAAAAATTGGAAAATTTTGAAGGGACTTTGAAAAAATTTCAACTGGAATTTTAGCCATTTTTGTCGTGAAATTGTAAACATGTGGACATGGATTTTGAAAAATCTAGAGAGAATTTTAAAAGCTTCAACAGAATTTCAACAATTTTGAGTGGGATTTGAAAAGTTTCAATGGGAATGGGAAGAATTGGGACAAAAATTGGAAAATTTTTAAGGGACTTTGAAAAAATTTCAACTGGAATTTTAGCCATTTTTTGACGTGAAATTGTAAACGTGTGGACATGGATTTTGAAAATTCTAGAGAGAATTTTAAAAGCTTCAAGAGAATTTCAACAATTTTGAGAGGGATTTGAAAAGTTTCAATGGGAATGGGAAGAATTGGGACAAAAATTGGAAAATTTTTCAGGGACTTTGAAAAAATTTCAACTGGAATTTTAGCCATTTTTTGACGTGAAATTGTAAACATGTGGACGTGGATTTTGAAAATTCTAGAGAGAATTTTAAAAGCTTCAAGAGAATATCAACATTTTTGAGAGGGATTTGAAAAGTTTCAATGGGAATGGGAAGAATTGGGACAAAAATTGGAAAATTTTTAAGGGACTTTGAAAAAATTTCAACTGGAATTTTAGCCATTTTTTGACGTGAAATTGTAAACATGTGGACATGGATTTTGAAAATTCTAGAGAGAATTTTAAAAGCTTCAAGAGAATTTCAACAATGTTGAGAGGGATTTGAAAAGTTTCAATGGGAATGGGAAGAATTGGGACAAAAATTGGAAAATTTTTAAGGGACTTTGAAAAAATTTCAACTGGAATTTTAGCCATTTTTTGACATGAAATTGTAAACATGTGGACATGGATTTTGAAAATTCTAGAGAGAATTTTAAAAGCTTCAAGAGAATTTCAACAATTTTGAGAGGGATTTGAAAAGTTTCAATGGGAATGGGAAGAATTGGGACAAAAATTGGAAAATTTTGAAGGGACTTTGAAAAAATTTCAACTGGAATTTTAGCCATTTTTTGACGTGAAATTGTAAACATGTGGACATGGATTTTGAAAATTCTAGAGAGAATTTTAAAAGCTTCAAGAGAATTTCAACAATGTTGAGAGGGATTTGAAAAGTTTCAATGGGAATGGGAAGAATTGGGACAAAAATTGGAAAATTTTTAAGGGACTTTGAAAACATTTCAACTGGAATTTTAGCCATTTTTTGACGTGAAATTGTAAACATGTGGACATGGATTTTGAAAATTCTAGAGAGAATTTTAAAAGCTTCAAGAGAATTTCAACAATTTTGAGAGGGATTTGAAAAGTTTCAATGGGAATGGGAAGAATTGGGACAAAAATTGGAAAATTTTAAGGGACTTTGAAAAAATTTCAACTGGAATTTTAGCCATTTTTTGACGTGAAATTGTAAACATGTGGACATGGATTTTGAAAATTCTAGAGAGAATTTTAAAAGCTTCAAGAGAATTTCAACAATTTTGAGAGGGATTTGAAAAGTTTCAATGGGAATGGGAGGAATTGGGACAAAAATTGGAAATTTTTAAGGGACTTTGAAGAAATTTCAACTGGAATTTTAGCCATTTTTTGTCGTGAAATTGTAAACATGTGGACATGGATTTTGAAAATTCTAGAGAGAATTTTAAAAGCTTCAAGAGAATTTCAATAATTTTGAGAGGGATTTGAAAAGTTTCAATGGGAATGGGAAGAATTGGGACAAAAATTGGAAAATTTTTAAGGGACTTTGAAAAAATTTCAACTGGAATTTTAGCCATTTTTTGACGTGAAATTGTAAACATGTGGACATGGATTTTGAAAATTCTAGAGAGAATTTTAAAAGCTTCAAGAGAATTTCAACAATTTGGAGAGGGATTTGAAAAGTTTCAATGGGAATGGGAAGAATTGGGACAAAAATTGGAAAATTTTGAAGGGACTTTGAAAAAATTTCAACTGGAATTTTAGCCATTTTTTGACGTGAAATTGTAAATATGTGGAAGTGGATTTTGAAAATTCTAGAGAGAATTTTAAAAGCTTCAAGAGAATTTCAACAATGTTGAGAGGGATTTGAAAAGTTTCAATGGGAATGGGAAGAATTGGGACAAAAATTGGAAAATTTTTCAGGGACTTTGAAAAAATTTCAACTGGAATTTTAGCCATTTTTTGACGTGAAATTGTAAACATGTGGACATGGATTTTGAAAATTCTAGAGAGAATTTTAAAAGCTTCAAGAGAATTTCAACAATTTGGAGAGGGATTTGAAAAGTTTCAATGGGAATGGGAAGAATTGGGACAAAAATTGGAAAATTTTTCAGGGACTTTGAAAAAATTTCAACTGGAATTTTAGCCATTTTTTGACGTGAAATTGTAAACATGTGGACATGGATTTTGAAAATTCTAGAGAGAATTTTAAAAGCTTCAAGGGAATTTCAACAATTTGGAGAGGGATTTGAAAAGTTTCAATGGGAATGGGAAGAATTGGGACAAAAATTGGAAAATTTTTCAGGGACTTTGAAAAAATTTCAACTGGAATTTTAGCCATTTTTTGACGTGAAATTGTAAACATGTGGACGTGGATTTTGAAAATTCTAGAGAGAATTTTAAAAGCTTCAAGAGAATATCAACATTTTTGAGAGGGATTTGAAAAGTTTCAATGGGAATGGGAAGAATTGGGACAAAAATTGGAAAATTTTTAAGGGACTTTGAAAAAATTTCAACTGGAATTTTAGCCATTTTTTGACGTGAAATTGTAAACATGTGGACATGGATTTTGAAAATTCTAGAGAGAATTTTAAAAGCTTCAAGAGAATTTCAACAATGTTGAGAGGGATTTGAAAAGTTTCAATGGGAATGGGAAGAATTGGGACAAAAATTGGAAAATTTTTAAGGGACTTTGAAAAAATTTCAACTGGAATTTTAGCCATTTTTTGACATGAAATTGTAAACATGTGGACATGGATTTTGAAAATTCTAGAGAGAATTTTAAAAGCTTCAAGAGAATTTCAACAATTTTGAGAGGGATTTGAAAAGTTTCAATGGGAATGGGAAGAATTGGGACAAAAATTGGAAAATTTTGAAGGGACTTTGAAAAAATTTCAACTGGAATTTTAGCCATTTTTTGACGTGAAATTTTAAACATGTGGACATGGATTTTGAAAATTCTAGAGAGAATTTTAAAAGCTTCAAGAGAATTTCAACAATGTTGAGAGGGATTTGAAAAGTTTCAATGGGAATGGGAAGAATTGGGACAAAAATTGGAAAATTTTTAAGGGACTTTGAAAACATTTCAACTGGAATTTTAGCCATTTTTTGACGTGAAATTGTAAACATGTGGACATGGATTTTGAAAATTCTAGAGAGAATTTTAAAAGCTTCAAGAGAATTTCAACAATTTTGAGAGGGATTTGAAAAGTTTCAATGGGAATGGGAAGAATTGGGACAAAAATTGGAAAATTTTTCAGGGACTTTGAAAAAATTTCAACTGGAATTTTAGCCATTTTTTGACGTGAAATTGTAAACATGTGGACATGGATTTTGAAAATTCTAGAGAGAATTTTAAAAGCTTCAAGAGAATTTCAACAATTTTGAGAGGGATTTGAAAAGTTTCAATGGGAATGGGAAGAATTGGGACAAAAATTGGAAAATTTTTAAGGGACTTTGAAAAAATTTCAACTGGAATTTTAGCCATTTTTTGTCGTGAAATTGTAAACATGTGGACATGGATTTTGAAAATTCTCGAGAGAATTTTAAAAGCTTCAACAGAATTTCAACAATTTTGAGTGGGATTTGAAAAGTTTCAATGGGAATGGGAAGAATTGGGACAAAAATTGGAAAATTTTTAAGGGACTTTGAAAAAATTTCAACTGGAATTTTAGCCATTTTTTGACGTGAAATTGTAAACGTGTGGACATGGATTTTGAAAATTCTAGAGAGAATTTTAAAAGCTTCAAGAGAATTTCAACAATTTTGAGAGGGATTTGAAAAGTTTCAATGGGAATGGGAAGAATTGGGACAAAAATTGGAAAATTTTTAAGGGACTTTGAAAAAATTTCAACTGGAATTTTAGCCATTTTTTGACGTGAAATTGTAAACATGTGGACGTGGATTTTGAAAATTCTAGAGAGAATTTTAAAAGCTTCAAGAGAATATCAACATTTTTGAGAGGGATTTGAAAAGTTTCAATGGGAATGGGAAGAATTGGGACAAAAATTGGAAAATTTTTAAGGGACTTTGAAAAAATTTCAACTGGAATTTTAGCCATTTTTTGACGTGAAATTGTAAACATGTGGACATGGATTTTGAAAATTCTAGAGAGAATTTTAAAAGCTTCAAGAGAATTTCAACAATGTTGAGAGGGATTTGAAAAGTTTCAATGGGAATGGGAAGAATTGGGACAAAAATTGGAAAATTTTTAAGGGACTTGGAAAAAATTTCAACTGGAATTTTAGCCATTTTTTGACATGAAATTGTAAACATGTGGACATGGATTTTGAAAATTCTAGAGAGAATTTTAAAAGCTTCAAGAGAATTTCAACAATTTTGAGAGGGATTTGAAAAGTTTCAATGGGAATGGGAAGAATTGGGACAAAAAATGGAAAATTTTTAAGGGACTTTGAAAAAATTTCAACGGGAATTTTAGCCATTTTTTGACGTGAAATTTTAAATATGTGGAAGTGGATTTTGAAAATTCTAGAGAGAATTTTAAAAGCTTCAAGAGAATTTCAACAATTTGGAGAGGGATTTGAAAAGTTTCAATGGGAATGGGAAGAATTGGGACAAAAATTGGAAAATTTTTAAGGGACTTTGAAAAAATTTCAACTGGAATTTTAGCCATTTTTTGACGTGAAATTTTAAATATGTGGAAGTGGATTTTGAAAATTCTAGAGAGAATTTTAAAAGCTTCAAGAGAATTTCAACAATTTGGAGAGGGATTTGAAAAGTTTCAATGGGAATGGGAAGAATTGGGACAAAAATTGGAAAATTTTTAAGGGACTTTGAAAAAATTTCAACTGGAATTTTAGCCATTTTTTGACGTGAAATTGTAAACATGTGGACATGGATTTTGAAAATTCTAGAGAGAATTTTAAAAGCTTCAAGAGAATTTCAACACTTTTGAGAGGGATTTGAAAAGTTTCAATGGGAATGGGAAGAATTGGGACAAAAATTGGAAAATTTTGAAGGGACTTTGAAAAAATTTCAACTGGAATTTTAGCCATTTTTTGACGTGAAATTGTAAACATGTGGACATGGATTTTGAAAATTCTAGAGAGAATTTTAAAAGCTTCAAGAGAATTTCAACAATGTTGAGAGGGATTTGAAAAGTTTCAATGGGAATGGGAGGAATTGGGACAAAAATTGGAAAATTTTTAAGGGACTTTGAAGAAATTTCAACTGGAATTTTAGCCATTTTTTGTCGTGAAATTGTAAACATGTGGACATGGATTTTGAAAATTCTAGAGAGAATTTTAAAAGCTTCAAGAGAATTTCAATAATTTTGAGAGGGATTTGAAAAGTTTCAATGGGAATGGGAAGAATTGGGACCAAAATTGGAAAATTTTTAAGGGACTTTGAAAAAATTTCAACTGGAATTTTAGCCATTTTTTGACGTGAAATTGTAAACATGTGGACATGGATTTTGAAAATTCTAGAGAGAATTTTAAAAGCTTCAAGAGAATTTCAACAATTTGGAGAGGGATTTGAAAAGTTTCAATGGGAATGGGAAGAATTGGGACAAAAATTGGGAAATTTTTAAGGGACTTTGAAAAAATTTCAACTGGAATTTTAGCCATTTTTTTATGTGAAATTGTAAACATGTGGACATGGATTTTGAAAATTCTGGAGAGAATTTTAAAAGCTTCAAGAGAATTTCAACAATTTGGAGAGGGATTTGAAAAGTTTCAATGGGAATGGGAAGAATTGGGACAAAAATTGGAAAATTTTTCAGGGACTTTGAAAAAATTTCAACTGGAATTTTAGCCATTTTTTGACGTGAAATTGTAAACATGTGGACATGGATTTTGAAAATTCTAGAGAGAATTTTAAAAGCTTCAAGAGAATTTCAACAATTTTGAGAGGGATTTGAAAAGTTTCAATGGGAATGGGAAGAATTGGGACAAAAATTGGAAAATTTTTAAGGGACTTTGACAAAATTTCAACTGGAATTTTAGCCATTTTTTGACGTGAAATTGTAAACTTGTTGAAGTGGATTTTGAAAATTCTAGAGAGAATTTTAAAAGCTTCAAGAGAATTTCAACAATTTTGAGAGGGATTTGAAAAGTTTCAATGGGAATGGGAAGAATTGGGACAAAAATTGGAAAATTTTTAAGGGACTTTGAAAAAATTTCAACGGGAATTTTAGCCATTTTTTGACGTGAAATTGTAAACATGTGGACGTGGATTTTGAAAATTCTAGAGAGAATTTTAAAAGCTTCAAGAGAATTTCAACAATTTTGAGAGGGATTTGAAAAGTTTCAATGGGAATGGGAAGAATTGGGACAAAAATTGGAAAATTTTTAAGGGACTTTGAAAAAATTTCAACTGGAATTTTAGCCACTTTTTTATGTGAAATTGTAAACATGTGGACATGGATTTTGAAAATTCTAAAGAGAATTTTAAAAGCTTCAAGAGAATTTCAACAATTTGGAGAGGGATTTGAAAAGTTTCAATGGGAATGGGAAGAATTGGGACAAAAATTGGAAAATTTTTAAGGGACTTTGAAAAAATTTCAACTGGAATTTTAGCCATTTTTTGACATGAAATTGTAAACATGTGGACATGGATTTTGAAAATTCTAGAGAGAATTTTAAAAGCTTCAAGAGAATTTCAACAATTTTGAGAGGGATTTGAAAAGTTTCAATGGGAATGGGAAGAATTGGGACAAAAATTGGAAAATTTTTAAGGGACTTTGATAAAATTTCAACTGGAATTTTAGCCATTTTTTGACATGAAATTGTAAACATGTGGACATGGATTTTGAAAATTCTGGAGAGAATTTTAAAAGCTTCAAGAGAATTTCAACAATTTGGAGAGGGATTTGAAAAGTTTCAATGGGAATGGGAAGAATTGGGACAAAAATTGGAAAATTTTTAAGGGACTTTGAAAAAATTTCAACTGGAATTTTAGCCATTTTTTTATGTGAAATTGTAAACATGTGGACATGGATTTTGAAAATTCTAGAGAGAATTTTAAAAGCTTCAAGAGAATTTCAACAATTTTGAGAGGGATTTGAAAAGTTTCAATGGGAATGGGAAGAATTGGGACAAAAATTGGAAAATTTTTAAGGGACTTTGAAAAAATTTCAACTGGAATTTTAGCCATTTTTTGACGTGAAATTTTAAATATGTGGAAGTGGATTTTGAAAATTCTAGAGAGAATTTTAAAAGCTTCAAGAGAATTTCAACAATTTGGAGAGGGATTTGAAAAGTTTCAATGGGAATGGGAAGAATTGGGACAAAAATTGGAAAATTTTTAAGGGACTTTGAAAAAATTTCAACTGGAATTTTAGCCATTTTTTGACGTGAAATTGTAAACATGTGGACATGGATTTTGAAAATTCTAGAGAGAATTTTAAAAGCTTCAAGAGAATTTCAACAATTTGGAGAGGGATTTGAAAAGTTTCAATGGGAATGGGAAGAATTGGGACAAAAATTGGAAAATTTTGAAGGGACTTTGAAAAAATTTCAACTGGAATTTTAGCCATTTTTTGACGTGAAATTGTAAACATGTGGACATGGATTTGAAAATTCTAGAGAGAATTTTAAAAGCTTCAAGAGAATTTCAACAATTTTGAGAGGGATTTGAAAAGTTTCAATGGGAATGGGAGGAATTGGGACAAAAATTGGAAAATTTTTAAGGGACTTTGAAAAATTTCAACGGGAATTTTAGCCATTTTTTGTCGTGAAATTGTAAACATGTGGACATGGATTTTGAAAATTCTAGAGAGAATTTTAAAAGCTTCAAGAGAATTTCAATAATTTTGAGAGGGATTTGAAAAGTTTCAATGGGAATGGGAAGAATTGGGACAAAAATTGGAAAATTTTTAAGGGACTTTGACAAAATTTCAACTGGAATTTTAGCCATTTTTGACGTGAAATTGTAAACATGTTGAAGTGGATTTGAAAATTCTAGAGAGAATTTTAAAAGCTTCAAGAGAATTTCAACAATTTTGAGAGGGATTTGAAAAGTTTCAATGGGAATGGGAAGAATTGGGACAAAAATTGGAAAATTTTTAAGGGACTTTGAAAAAATTTCAACTGGAATTTTAGCCATTTTTTGACGTGAAATTGTAAACATGTGGACGTGGATTTTGAAAATTCTAGAGAGAATTTTAAAAGCTTCAAGAGAATTTCAACAATTTTGAGAGGGATTTGAAAAGTTTCAATGGGAATGGGAAGAATTGGGACAAAAATTGGAAAATTTTTAAGGGACTTTGAAAAAATTTCAACTGGAATTTTAGCCACTTTTTTATGTGAAATTGTAAACATGTGGACATGGATTTTGAAAATTCTAGAGAGAATTTTAAAAGCTTCAAGAGAATTTCAACAATTTGGAGAGGGATTTGAAAAGTTTCAATGGGAATGGGAAGAATTGGGACAAAAATTGGAAAATTT
The DNA here is from genome assembly GCF_964273445.1 of Streptopelia decaocto. NCBI lineage: Eukaryota > Metazoa > Chordata > Aves > Columbiformes > Columbidae > Streptopelia > Streptopelia decaocto. Next base: position 13,531 of record NW_028115629.1, on the reverse strand, counting down.
TTAAGGGACTTTGAAAAAATTTCAACTGGAATTTTAGCCATTTTTTGACATGAAATTGTAAACATGTGGACATGGATTTTGAAAATTCTAGAGAGAATTTTAAAAGCTTCAAGAGAATTTCAACAATTTTGAGAGGGATTTGAAAAGTTTCAATGGGAATGGAAGAATTGGGACAAAAATTGGGAAATTTTTAAGGGGACTTTGAAAAAATTTCAACTGGAATTTTAGCCATTTTTTGACATGAAATTGTAAACATGTGGACATGGATTTTGAAAATTCTGGAGAGAATTTTAAAAGCTTCAAGAGAATTTCAACAATTTGGAGAGGGATTTGAAAAGTTTCAATGGGAATGGGAAGAATTGGGACAAAAATTGGAAAATTTTTAAGGGACTTTGAAAAAATTTCAACTGGAATTTTAGCCATTTTTTTATGTGAAATTGTAAACATGTGGACATGGATTTTGAAAATTCTAGAGAGAATTTTAAAAGCTTCAAGAGAATTTCAACAATTTGGAGAGGGATTTGAAAAGTTTCAATGGGAATGGGAAGAATTGGGACAAAAATTGGAAAATTTTTAAGGGACTTTGACAAAATTTCAACTGGAATTTTAGCCATTTTTTGACGTGAAATTGTAAACATGTTGAAGTGGATTTTGAAAATTCTAGAGAGAATTTTAAAAGCTTCAAGAGAATTTCAACAATTTTGAGAGGGATTTGAAAAGTTTCAATGGGAATGGGAAGAATTGGGACAAAAATTGGAAAATTTTTAAGGGACTTTGAAAAAATTTCAACTGGAATTTTAGCCATTTTTTGACGTGAAATTGTAAACATGTGGACGTGGATTTTGAAAATTCTAGAGAGAATTTTAAAAGCTTCAAGAGAATTTCAACAATTTTGAGAGGGATTTGAAAAGTTTCAATGGGAATGGGAAGAATTGGGACAAAAATTGGAAAATTTTTAAGGGACTTTGAAAAAATTTCAACTGGAATTTTAGCCATTTTTTTATGTGAAATTGTAAACATGTGGACATGGATTTTGAAAATTCTAGAGAGAATTTTAAAAGCTTCAAGAGAATTTCAACAATTTTGAGAGGGATTTGAAAAGTTTCAATGGGAATGGGAAGAATTGGGACAAAAATTGGAAAATTTTTAAGGGACTTTGAAAAAATTTCAACTGGAATTTTAGCCATTTTTTGACGTGAAATTTTAAATATGTGGAAGTGGATTTTGAAAATTCTAGAGAGAATTTTAAAAGCTTCAAGAGAATTTCAACAATTTGGAGAGGGATTTGAAAAGTTTCAATGGGAATGGGAAGAATTGGGACAAAAATTGGAAAATTTTTAAGGGACTTTGAAAAAATTTCAACTGGAATTTTAGCCATTTTTTGACGTGAAATTGTAAACATGTGGACATGGATTTTGAAAATTCTAGAGAGAATTTTAAAAGCTTCAAGAGAATTTCAACAATTTTGAGAGGGATTTGAAAAGTTTCAATGGGAATGGGAAGAATTGGGACAAAAATTGGAAAATTTTTAAGGGACTTTGAAAAAATTTCAACTGGAATTTTAGCCATTTTTTGACGTGAAATTGTAAACATGTGGACATGGATTTTGAAAATTCTAGAGAGAATTTTAAAAGCTTCAAGAGAATTTCAACAATTTTGAGAGGGATTTGAAAAGTTTCAATGGGAATGGGAGGAATTGGGACAAAAATTGGAAAATTTTTAAGGGACTTTGAAGAAATTTCAACTGGAATTTTAGCCATTTTTTGTCGTGAAATTGTAAACGTGGACATGGATTTTGAAAATTCTAGAGAGAATTTTAAAAGCTTCAAGAGAATTTCAATAATTTTGAGAGGGATTTGAAAAGTTTCAATGGGAATGGGAAGAATTGGGACAAAAATTGGAAAATTTTTAAGGGACTTTGACAAAATTTCAACTGGAATTTTAGCCATTTTTGACGTGAAATTGTAAACATGTTGAAGTGGATTTTGAAAATTCTAGAGAGAATTTTAAAAGCTTCAAGAGAATTTCAACAATTTTGAGAGGGATTTGAAAAGTTTCAATGGGAATGGGAAGAATTGGGACAAAAATTGGAAAATTTTTAAGGGACTTTGAAAAAATTTCAACTGGAATTTTAGCCATTTTTTGACGTGAAATTGTAAACATGTGGACGTGGATTTTGAAAATTCTAGAGAGAATTTTAAAAGCTTCAAGAGAATTTCAACAATTTTGAGAGGGATTTGAAAAGTTTCAATGGGAATGGGAAGAATTGGGACAAAAATTGGAAAATTTTTAAGGGACTTTGAAAAAATTTCAACTGGAATTTTAGCCACTTTTTTATGTGAAATTGTAAACATGTGGACATGGATTTTGAAAATTCTAGAGAGAATTTTAAAAGCTTCAAGAGAATTTCAACAATTTGGAGAGGGATTTGAAAAGTTTCAATGGGAATGGGAAGAATTGGGACAAAAATTGGGAAATTTTTAAGGGACTTTGACAAAATTTCAACTGGAATTTTAGCCATTTTTTGACATGAAATTGTAAACATGTGGACATGGATTTTGAAAATTCTAGAGAGAATTTTAAAAGCTTCAAGAGAATTTCAACAATTTTGAGAGGGATTTGAAAAGTTTCAATGGGAATGGGAAGAATTGGGACAAAAATTGGAAAATTTTTAAGGGACTTTGAAAAAATTTCAACTGGAATTTTAGCCATTTTTTGACGTGAAATTGTAAACATGTGGACGTGGATTTTGAAAATTCTAGAGAGAATTTTAAAAGCTTCAAGAGAATTTCAACAATTTTGAGAGGGATTTGAAAAGTTTCAATGGGAATGGGAAGAATTGGGACAAAAATTGGAAAATTTTTAAGGGACTTTGAAAAAATTTCAACTGGAATTTTAGCCATTTTTTGACATGAAATTGTAAACATGTGGACATGGATTTTGAAAATTCTAGAGAGAATTTTAAAAGCTTCAAGAGAATTTCAACAATTTTGAGAGGGATTTGAAAAGTTTCAATGGGAATGGGAAGAATTGGGACAAAAATTGGGAAATTTTTAAGGGACTTTGAAAAAATTTCAACTGGAATTTTAGCCATTTTTTGACATGAAATTGTAAACATGTGGACATGGATTTTGAAAATTCTGGAGAGAATTTTAAAAGCTTCAAGAGAATTTCAACAATTTGGAGAGGGATTTGAAAAGTTTCAATGGGAATGGGAAGAATTGGGACAAAAATTGGAAAATTTTTAAGGGACTTTGAAAAAATTTCAACTGGAATTTTAGCCATTTTTGACGTGAAATTGTAAACATGTGGACATGGATTTTGAAAATTCTAGAGAGAATTTTAAAAGCTTCAAGAGAATTTCAACAATTTGGAGAGGGATTTGAAAAGTTTCAATGGGAATGGGAAGAATTGGGACAAAAATTGGAAAATTTTTAAGGGACTTTGAAAACATTTCAACTGGAATTTTAGCCATTTTTTGACGTGAAATTGTAAACATGTTGAAGTGGATTTTGAAAATTCTAGAGAGAATTTTAAAAGCTTCAAGAGAATTTCAACAATTTTGAGAGGGATTTGAAAAGTTTCAATGGGAATGGGAAGAATTGGGACAAAAATTGGAAAATTTTTAAGGGACTTTGAAAAAATTTCAACTGGAATTTTAGCCATTTTTTGACGTGAAATTGTAAACATGTGGACGTGGATTTTGAAAATTCTAGAGAGAATTTTAAAAGCTTCAAGAGAATTTCAACAATTTTGAGAGGGATTTGAAAAGTTTCAATGGGAATGGGAAGAATTGGGACAAAAATTGGAAAATTTTTAAGGGACTTTGAAAAAATTTCAACTGGAATTTTAGCCACTTTTTTATGTGAAATCGTAAACATGTGGACATGGATTTTGAAAATTCTAGAGAGAATTTTAAAAGCTTCAAGAGAATTTCAACAATTTGGAGAGGGATTTGAAAAGTTTCAATGGGAATGGGAAGAATTGGGACAAAAATTGGAAAATTTTTAAGGGACTTTGAAAAAATTTCAACTGGAATTTTAGCCATTTTTTGACATGAAATTGTAAACATGTGGACATGGATTTTGAAAATTCTAGAGAGAATTTTAAAAGCTTCAAGAGAATTTCAACAATTTTGAGAGGGATTTGAAAAGTTTCAATGGGAATGGGAAGAATTGGGACAAAAATTGGAAAATTTTTAAGGGACTTTGATAAAATTTCAACTGGAATTTTAGCCATTTTTTGACATGAAATTGTAAACATGTGGACATGGATTTTGAAAATTCTGGAGAGAATTTTAAAAGCTTCAAGAGAATTTCAACAATTTGGAGAGGGATTTGAAAAGTTTCAATGGGAATGGGAAGAATTGGGACAAAAATTGGAAAATTTTTAAGGGACTTTGAAAAAATTTCAACTGGAATTTTAGCCATTTTTTGACGTGAAATTGTAAACATGTGGACATGGATTTTGAAAATTCTAGAGAGAATTTTAAAAGCTTCAGGAGAATTTCAACAATTTGGAGAGGGATTTGAAAAGTTTCAATGGGAATGGGAAGAATTGGGACAAAAATTGGAAAATTTTTAAGGGACTTTGAAAAAATTTCAACTGGAATTTTAGCCATTTTTTGACGTGAAATTGTAAACGTGTGGACATGGATTTTGAAAATTCTAGAGAGAATTTTAAAAGCTTCAAGAGAATTTCAACAATTTTGAGAGGGATTTGAAAAGTTTCAATGGGAATGGGAAGAATTGGGACAAAAATTGGAAAATTTTTAAGGGACTTTGAAAAAATTTCAACTGGAATTTTAGCCATTTTTTGACATGAAATTGTAAACATGTGGACATGGATTTTGAAAATTCTAGAGAGAATTTTAAAAGCTTCAAGAGAATTTCAACAATTTGGAGAGGGATTTGAAAAGTTTCAATGGGAATGGGAAGAATTGGGACAAAAATTGGAAAATTTTTAAGGGACTTTGAAAAAATTTCAACTGGAATTTTAGCCATTTTTTGACGTGAAATTTTAAACATGTGGAAGTGGATTTTGAAAATTCTAGAGAGAATTTTAAAAGCTTCAAGAGAATTTCAACAATGTTGAGAGGGATTTGAAAAGTTTCAATGGGAATGGGAAGAATTGGGACAAAAATTGGAAAATTTTTAAGGGACTTTGAAAACATTTCAACTGGAATTTTAGCCATTTTTTGACGTGAAATTGTAAACATGTGGACATGGATTTTGAAAATTCTAGAGAGAATTTTAAAAGCTTCAAGAGAATTTCAACAATGTTGAGAGGGATTTGAAAAGTTTCAATGGGAATGGGAAGAATTGGGACAAAAATTGGAAAATTTTTAAGGGACTTTGAAAAAATTTCAACTGGAATTTTAGCCATTTTTTGACGTGAAATTGTAAACATGTGGACATGGATTTTGAAAATTCTAGAGAGAATTTTAAAAGCTTCAAGAGAATTTCAACAATTTTGAGAGGGATTTGAAAAGTTTCAATGGGAATGGGAGGAAATGGGACAAAAATTGGAAAATTTTAAGGGACTTTGAAGAAATTTCAACTGGAATTTTAGCCATTTTTTGTCGTGAAATTGTAAACATGTGGACATGGATTTTGAAAATTCTAGAGAGAATTTTAAAAGCTTCAAGAGAATTTCAACAATTTTGAGAGGGATTTGAAAAGTTTCAATGGGAATGGGAAGAATTGGGACAAAAATTGGAAAATTTTTAAGGGACTTTGAAAAAATTTCAACTGGAATTTTAGCCATTTTTTGACGTGAAATTTTAAATATGTGGAAGTGGATTTTGAAAATTCTAGAGAGAATTTTAAAAGCTTCAAGAGAATTTCAACAATGTTGAGAGGGATTTGAAAAGTTTCAATGGGAATGGGAAGAATTGGGACAAAAATTGGAAAATTTTTAAGGGACTTTGAAAAAATTTCAACTGGAATTTTAGCCATTTTTTTATGTGAAATTGTAAACATGTGGACATGGATTTTGAAAATTCTAGAGAGAATTTTAAAAGCTTCAAGAGAATTTCAACAATTTTGAGAGGGATTTGAAAAGTTTCAATGGGAATGGGAAGAATTGGGACAAAAATTGGAAAATTTTGAAGGGACTTTGAAAAAATTTCAACTGGAATTTTAGCCATTTTTTGACGTGAAATTGTAAACATGTGGACATGGATTTTGAAAATTCTAGAGAGAATTTTAAAAGCTTCAAGAGAATTTCAACAATTTTGAGAGGGATTTGAAAAGTTTCAATGGGAATGGGAAGAATTGGGACAAAAATTGGAAAATTTTTAAGGGACTTTGAAAAAATTTCAACGGGAATTTTAGCCATTTTTTTGACGTGAAATTGTAAACATGTGGACATGGATTTTGAAAATTCTGGAGAGAATTTTAAAAGCTTCAAGAGAATTTCAACAATTTGGAGAGGGATTTGAAAAGTTTCAATGGGAATGGGAAGAATTGGGACAAAAATTGGAAAATTTTTAAGGGACTTTGAAAAAATTTCCACTGGAATTTTAGCCATTTTTTGACGTGAAATTGTAAACATGTGGACATGGATTTTGAAAATTCTGGAGAGAATTTTAAAAGCTTCAAGAGAATTTCAACAATTTGGAGAGGGATTTGAAAAGTTTCAATGGGAATGGGAAGAATTGGGACAAAAATTGGAAAATTTTTAAGGGACTTTGAAAAAATTTCCACTGGAATTTTAGCCATTTTTTGACGTGAAATTGTAAACATGTGGACATGGATTTTGAAAATTCTAGAGAGAATTTTAAAAGCTTCAAGAGAATTTCAACAATTTGGAGAGGGATTTGAAAAGTTTCAATGGGAATGGGAAGAATTGGGACAAAAATTGGAAAATTTTTAAGGGACTTTGAAAACATTTCAACCGGAATTTTAGCCATTTTTTGACGTGAAATTGTAAACATGTGGACATGGATTTTGAAAATTCTAGAGAGAATTTTAAAAGCTTCAAGAGAATTTCAACAATTTGGAGAGGGATTTGAAAAGTTTCAATGGGAATGGGAAGAATTGGGACAAAAATTGGAAAATTTTAAGGGACTTTGAAAAAATTTCAACGGGAATTTTAGCCATTTTTTGACGTGAAATTGTAAACATGTGGACATGGATTTTGAAAATTCTAGAGAGAATTTTAAAAGCTTCAAGAGAATTTCAACAATTTGGAGAGGGATTTGAAAAGTTTCAATGGGAATGGGAAGAATTGGGACAAAAATTGGAAAATTTTTAAGGGACTTTGAAAAAATTTCAACGGGAATTTTAGCCATTTTTTGACGTGAAATTGTAAACATGTGGACATGGATTTTGAAAATTCTAGAGAGAATTTTAAAAGCTTCAAGAGAATTTCAACAATGTTGGAGAGGGATTTGAAAAGTTTCAATGGGAATGGGAAGAATTGGGACAAAAATTGGAAAATTTTGAAGGGACTTTGAAAAAATTTCAACTGGAATTTTAGCCATTTTTTGACGTGAAATTGTAAACATGTGGACATGGATTTTGAAAATTCTCGAGAGAATTTTAAAAGCTTCAAGAGAATTTCAACAATTTGGAGAGGGATTTGAAAAGTTTCAATGGGAATGGGAAGAATTGGGACAAAAATTGGAAAATTTTTAAGGGACTTTGAAAACATTTCAATGGGAATTTTAGCCATTTTTTGACGTGAAATTGTAAACATGTGGACATGGATTTTGAAAATTCTAGAGAGAATTTTAAAAGCTTCAAGAGAATTTCAACAATTTTGAGAGGGATTTGAAAAGTTTCAATGGGAATGGGAAGAATTGGGACAAAAATTGGAAAATTTTGAAGGGACTTTGAAAAAATTTCAACGGGAATTTTAGCCATTTTTTGACGTGAAATTGTAAACATGTGGACATGGATTTTGAAAATTCTAGAGAGAATTTTAAAAGCTTCAAGAGAATTTCAACAATGTTGAGAGGGATTTGAAAAGTTTCAATGGGACTGGGAAGAATTGGGACAAAAATTGGAAAATTTTGAAGGGACTTTGAAAAAATTTCAACGGGAATTTTAGCCATTTTTTGACGTGAAATTGTAAACATGTGGACATGGATTTTGAAAATTCTAGAGAGAATTTTAAAAGCTTCAAGAGAATTTCAACAATTTGGAGAGGGATTTGAAAAGTTTCAATGGGAATGGGAAGAATTGGGACAAAAATTGGAAAATTTTTAAGGGACTTTGAAAAAATTTCAACTGGAATTTTAGCCATTTTTTGACGTGAAATTGTAAACATGTGGACATGGATTTTGAAAATTCTAGAGAGAATTTTAAAAGCTTCAAGAGAATTTCAACCATTTTGAGAGGGATTTGAAAAGTTTCAATGGGAATGGGAAGAATTGGGACAAAAATTGGAAATTTTTAAGGGACTTTGAAAAAATTTCAACGGGAATTTTAGCCATTTTTTGACGTGAAATTGTAAACATGTGGACATGGATTTTGAAAATTCTAGAGAGAATTTTAAAAGCTTCAAGAGAATTTCAACAATTTTGAGAGGGATTTGAAAAGTTTCAATGGGAATGGGAAGAATTGGGACAAAAATTGGAAAATTTTTAAGGGACTTTGACAAAATTTCAACTGGAATTTTAGCCATTTTTTGACGTGAAATTGTAAACATGTGGACATGGATTTTGAAAATTCTAGAGAGAATTTTAAAAGCTTCAAGAGAATTTCAACAATTTGGAGAGGGATTTGAAAAGTTTCAATGGGAATGGGAAGAATTGGGACAAAAATTGGAAAATTTTGAAGGGACTTTGAAAAAATTTCAACTGGAATTTTAGCCATTTTTTGACGTGAAATTGTAAACATGTGGACATGGATTTTGAAAATTCTAGAGAGAATTTTAAAAGCTTCAAGAGAATTTCAACAATTTTGAGAGGGATTTGAAAAGTTTCAATGGGAATGGGAAGAATTGGGACAAAAATTGGAAAATTTTTAAGGGACTTTGAAAAAATTTCAACGGGAATTTTAGCCATTTTTTGACGTGAAATTGTAAACATGTGGACATGGATTTTGAAAATTCTAGAGAGAATTTTAAAAGCTTCAAGAGAATTTCAACAATTTTGAGAGGGATTTGAAAAGTTTCAATGGGAATGGGAAGAATTGGGACAAAAATGGAAAATTTTTAAGGGACTTTGAAAACATTTCAACTGGAATTTTAGCCATTTTTTGACGTGAAATTGTAAACATGTGGACATGGATTTTGAAAATTCTCGAGAGAATTTTAAAAGCTTCAAGAGAATTTCAACAATTTTGAGAGGGATTTGAAAAGTTTCAATGGGAATGGGAAGAATTGGGACAAAAATTGGAAAATTTTTAAGGGACTTTGAAAACATTTCAACTGGAATTTTAGCCATTTTTTGACGTGAAATTGTAAACATGTGGACATGGATTTTGAAAATTCTCGAGAGAATTTTAAAAGCTTCAAGAGAATTTCAACAATTTGGAGAGGGATTTGAAAAGTTTCAATGGGAATGGGAAGAATTGGGACAAAAATTGGAAAATTTTTAAGGGACTTGGAAAAAATTTCAACGGGAATTTTAGCCATTTTTTGACGTGAAATTGTAAACATGTGGACATGGATTTTGAAAATTCTAGAGAGAATTTTAAAAGCTTCAAGAGAATTTCAACAATTTTGAGAGGGATTTGAAAAGTTTCAATGGGAATGGGAAGAATTGGGACAAAAATTGGAAAATTTTTAAGGGACTTTGAAAACATTTCAACTGGAATTTTAGCCATTTTTTGACGTGAAATTGTAAACATGTGGACATGGATTTTGAAAATTCTAGAGAGAATTTTAAAAGCTTCAAGAGAATTTCAACAATTTTGAGAGGGATTTGAAAAGTTTCAATGGGAATGGGAAGAATTGGGACAAAAATTGGAAAATTTTGAAGGGACTTTGAAAAAATTTCAACGGGAATTTTAGCCATTTTTTGACGTGAAATTGTAAACATGTGGACATGGATTTTGAAAATTCTAGAGAGAATTTTAAAAGCTTCAAGAGAATTTCAACAATGTTGAGAGGGATTTGAAAAGTTTCAATGGGACTGGGAAGAATTGGGACAAAAATTGGAAAATTTTTAAGGGACTTTGAAAAAATTTCAACGGGAATTTTAGCCATTTTTTGACGTGAAATTGTAAACATGTGGACATGGATTTTGAAAATTCTAGAGAGAATTTTAAAAGCTTCAAGAGAATTTCAACAATTTTGAGAGGGATTTGAAAAGTTTCAATGGGAATGGGAAGAATTGGGACAAAAATTGGAAAATTTTTAAGGGACTTTGAAAAAATTTCAACGGGAATTTTAGCCATTTTTTGACGTGAAATTGTAAACATGTGGACATGGATTTTGAAAATTCTAGAGAGAATTTTAAAAGCTTCAAGAGAATTTCAACAATTTGGAGAGGGATTTGAAAAGTTTCAATGGGAATGGGAAGAATTGGGACAAAAATTGGAAAATTTTTAAGGGACTTTGAAAAAATTTCAACGGGAATTTTAGCCATTTTTTGACGTGAAATTGTAAACATGTGGACATGGATTTTGAAAATTCTAGAGAGAATTTTAAAAGCTTCAAGAGAATTTCAACAATGTTGAGAGGGATTTGAAAAGTTTCAATGGGACTGGGAAGAATTGGGACAAAAATTGGAAAATTTTGAAGGGACTTTGAAAAAATTTCAACGGGAATTTTAGCCATTTTTTGACGTGAAATTGTAAACATGTGGACATGGATTTTGAAAATTCTAGAGAGAATTTTAAAAGCTTCAAGAGAATTTCAACAATTTGGAGAGGGATTTGAAAAGTTTCAATGGGAATGGGAAGAATTGGGACAAAAATTGGAAAATTTTTAAGGGACTTTGAAAAAATTTCAACTGGAATTTTAGCCATTTTTTGACGTGAAATTGTAAACATGTGGACATGGATTTTGAAAATTCTAGAGAGAATTTTAAAAGCTTCAAGAGAATTTCAACCATTTTGAGAGGGATTTGAAAAGTTTCAATGGGAATGGGAAGAATTGGGACAAAAATTGGAAAATTTTTAAGGGACTTTGAAAAAATTTCAACGGGAATTTTAGCCATTTTTTGACGTGAAATTGTAAACATGTGGACATGGATTTTGAAAATTCTAGAGAGAATTTTAAAAGCTTCAAGAGAATTTCAACAATTTTGAGAGGGATTTGAAAAGTTTCAATGGGAATGGGAAGAATTGGGACAAAAATTGGAAAATTTTTAAGGGACTTTGACAAAATTTCAACTGGAATTTTAGCCATTTTTTGACGTGAAATTGTAAACATGTGGACATGGATTTTGAAAATTCTAGAGAGAATTTTAAAAGCTTCAAGAGAATTTCAACAATTTGGAGAGGGATTTGAAAAGTTTCAATGGGAATGGGAAGAATTGGGACAAAAATTGGAAAATTTTGAAGGGACTTTGAAAAAATTTCAACTGGAATTTTAGCCATTTTTTGACGTGAAATTGTAAACATGTGGACATGGATTTGAAAATTCTAGAGAGAATTTTAAAAGCTTCAAGAGAATTTCAACAATTTTGAGAGGGATTTGAAAAGTTTCAATGGGAATGGGAAGAATTGGGACAAAAATTGGAAAATTTTTAAGGGACTTTGAAAAAATTTCAACGGGAATTTTAGCCATTTTTTGACGTGAAATTGTAAACATGTGGACATGGATTTTGAAAATTCTAGAGAGAATTTTAAAAGCTTCAAGAGAATTTCAACAATTTTGAGAGGGATTTGAAAAGTTTCAATGGGAATGGGAAGAATTGGGACAAAAATTGGAAAATTTTTAAGGGACTTTGAAAACATTTCAACTGGAATTTTAGCCATTTTTTGACGTGAAATTGTAAACATGTGGACATGGATTTTGAAAATTCTCGAGAGAATTTTAAAAGCTTCAAGAGAATTTCAACAATTTTGAGAGGGATTTGAAAAGTTTCAATGGGAATGGGAAGAATTGGGACAAAAATTGGAAAATTTTGAAGGGACTTTGAAAAAATTTCAACTGGAATTTTAGCCATTTTTTGACGTGAAATTGTAAACATGTGGACATGGATTTTGAAAATTCTCGAGAGAATTTTAAAAGCTTCAAGAGAATTTCAACAATTTTGAGAGGGATTTGAAAAGTTTCAATGGGAATGGGAAGAATTGGGACAAAAATTGGAAAATTTTTAAGGGACTTTGAAAACATTTTCAATGGGAATTTTAGCCATTTTTTGACGTGAAATTGTAAACATGTGGACATGGATTTTGAAAATTCTAGAGAGAATTTTAAAAGCTTCAAGAGAATTTCAACAATTTTGAGAGGGATTTGAAAAGTTTCAATGGGAATGGGAAGAATTGGGACAAAAATTGGAAAATTTTGAAGGGACTTTGAAAAAATTTCAACGGGAATTTTAGCCATTTTTTGACGTGAAATTGTAAACATGTGGACATGGATTTTGAAAATTCTAGAGAGAATTTTAAAAGCTTCAAGAGAATTTCAACAATGTTGAGAGGGATTTGAAAAGTTTCAATGGGACTGGGAAGAATTGGGACAAAAATTGGAAAATTTTGAAGGGACTTTGAAAAAATTTCAACGGGAATTTTAGCCATTTTTTGACGTGAAATTGTAAACATGTGGACATGGATTTTGAAAATTCTAGAGAGAATTTTAAAAGCTTCAAGAGAATTTCAACAATTTGGAGAGGGATTTGAAAAGTTTCAATGGGAATGGGAAGAATTGGGACAAAAATTGGAAAATTTTTAAGGGACTTTGAAAAAATTTCAACTGGAATTTTAGCCATTTTTTGACGTGAAATTGTAAACATGTGGACATGGATTTTGAAAATTCTAGAGAGAATTTTAAAAGCTTCAAGAGAATTTCAACCATTTTGAGAGGGATTTGAAAAGTTTCAATGGGAATGGGAAGAATTGGGACAAAAATTGGAAAATTTTTAAGGGACTTTGAAAAAATTTCAACGGGAATTTTAGCCATTTTTTGACGTGAAATTGTAAACATGTGGACATGGATTTTGAAAATTCTAGAGAGAATTTTAAAAGCTTCAAGAGAATTTCAACAATTTTGAGAGGGATTTGAAAAGTTTCAATGGGAATGGGAAGAATTGGGACAAAAATTGGAAAATTTTTAAGGGACTTTGACAAAATTTCAACTGGAATTTTAGCCATTTTTTGACGTGAAATTGTAAACATGTGGACATGGATTTTGAAAATTCTAGAGAGAATTTTAAAAGCTTCAAGAGAATTTCAACAATTTGGAGAGGGATTTGAAAAGTTTCAATGGGAATGGGAAGAATTGGGACAAAAATTGGAAAATTTTGAAGGGACTTTGAAAAAATTTCAACTGGAATTTTAGCCATTTTTTGACGTGAAATTGTAAACATGTGGACATGGATTTTGAAAATTCTAGAGAGAATTTTAAAAGCTTCAAGAGAATTTCAACAATTTTGAGAGGGATTTGAAAAGTTTCAATGGGAATGGGAAGA